>NC_068987.1:38632594-38635477 GCF_001194135.2 Octopus bimaculoides
ATGTGCCACCCGCACAAGAACCAGTCCAGGGGCACTGGCAACGATCTTACTTGGCTTGCCGGGTCTTCTCACGCACAGCCCATACATATATATATATATATATATATATACATATAGACCTTTGACCCAACCCCCAACCTGACACATCCATACTCGTTTGTCTGGCCAAACCTGTCCTCTCACTCAACTGCTTCTTGTTTGCTGGTCTAGGGACCATGGGAACAAGAATGGGCTCCAACTATGCGAACCTGTTTGTTGGCTATGTTGAGGCCCAAATATTCTCAAGTTTCACTGGTCCCACTCCTGAACTATACAGCCGTTATATTGACGACTGTATTGGTGCGACGTCACTCTCCTATGAACATCTAGACTCCTTCCTCTCCTTTGTCAAATCTTTCCATCCTGCCCTCCACTTCTGCACTATCTCTGACACCTTTGTCAGAGATTTCGGTCAGCATTCATCACTCCACTCTCACCACCTCTATCCACTACAAACACACAGACTCACACTCATACCTCAACTTCTCCTCCTTTCACCCTAAACACACCAAGCTTTCCATCCCCTATTCCCAATTCCTCCTTCTATGCAGGCTCTGTAGTGACGACCATGACTCTGAGACTCAGTCTCAACCCATGGCTTGCCACTTCATCCTACATAGATATCCCCTCACCATTATCCACACTGCCCTTGCCAGAGCACATTCCATGAACCATGCATCTGCTCTCTTTCCTCGCCCCATCTCCTGTTTCCCCTCATCTCACCACCCTGCCTCTCCAACGCACCATTCTCTGAGCCTTCTGGTGACTCAAGTCCGACCCCTCTACTTCGCACATCTTCCCTATAACCAAATACATATGCATGCTTACAAAACAGACATCCACATAAAAACATATCTAGGTCCTGATGTATATACACAAACAACTTTTTAAAAATTGCTGAGTGTATAATGATAAAAATCGGATAAAAGACATGCAAAATGGAACACCCTGTATCAAATTATTTATAAATATAACGATTAAATGGGTTTGTAAAATACAATAAAATGAAATTAAAATAAAATCTTAAACATGAAAATACTATATACATATAACAGTCGAAAGTTTTCTTAAGAAATACATCGAAATATATACAATATCTTTGCGATGCGAAATAAACCATGCATTACAAAATACAAATCCAACAGTAGGATTATAAACTAGTTCAAGATTCAAAAAATATATTCTATGGTCCCGGGTTCAGTCCCACTGCGCGGCATCTTGGGCAAGTGTCTTCTACTATAGCCTCGGGCCGACCAAAGCCTTGTGAGTGGATTTGGTAGACGGAAACTGAAAGAAGCCCGTCGTATATATGTATATATATATATGTATGTGTGTGTGTATGTTTGTATGTGTATGTTTGTCCCCCCCAACATCGCTTGACAACCGATGCTGGTGTGTTTATGTCCCCGTAACTTAGCGGTTTGGCAAAAGAGATCGATAGAATAAGTACTAGGCTTCTAAAGAATAAGTCCTGGGGTCGATTTGCTCGACTAAAAGGCGGTGCTCCAGCATGGCCACAGTCAAAAGACTGAAACAAGTAAAAGAGTAAAAGAGTATCCATATGGTATTTTGTCAGCTGACATTTAAAATTTTGTTGCATGTCTGCAGGAAATTCGAGAGTTCACATCTTTGATTCAAAGCGCTACTGTCCTGGAATAAAATATAGAATTTTTCCAAAAGACATAAATTACATTTGATGGGTCTTTTATGCGCACCATGGCTGTAAGGTGATGCTTTATCTAAAATTCTCCATGTCACGTTGAAAGGCTGGGTTTCATTTTCTTTTAATTCCCAGACATATTTTGCCAGGCTGGTCTTTGTCCTATTTTCGGGGTATCAGAAGGAATTTCTATGAGAATAAAATCGAGTCTTGAAAGAATTTTCAGTAGCCCCTGTGTAAGTTCTATATTCGTGTGAGCCATCTATTTGCACTTTGGCTCTATACACAATTCCTTCCTCTGGACATTTTCCTTCCAACGGACAGGCAATTGCAATTCTTTAGAAAAGAATCGGCACTATGGCTATTTGCAATTATCTTATTGTGTTGGTTAATGAATGAGGTGCAGTTTTTGCAACAAGAATAGCTAATCTTAAGCGTTCTTCTATTAAATATTCTATAAAACTTATGGCTAGGTTGAAAATGTCTAGAGACCAATTTTAAGAATTCCCTACCTATATTTGTTTTTACGGCCATATTAAAAGCTGGGTTGAACCATAAAACCTTCCTAGTCCTAGTTCTACGTGTTGCTAGCATTAAGTTGGTTATATTGGATCTTTTCAGAGAATCCACTATTCCTTAATGCGCTATTGTAATAAGGTGCAGCATTTTGAAATGCTGTCTCATCTGAAGAAATTGACGATATTCGTCTACCTACATTACTGACTTGGTTCCTAAGAATAACTGGCGGATGATTGGCTTCTTTGCTAATATAAGATAGCTTATCATTAGGCTTACAGTAAGGTTTGAATTTATCTGACTGTAAATCTAAATTTATATCTAAGAAATCTACACTTTTTAGGTTAGCATTTATCATAATTCGTAAGCACATCCTTTGGAAGAAAGCAATTAGATCCTTCCTAAGCTTATCTAATTCATGGCCGTTTAATTTATGGTTGACTATAAGGCCGTCATCCCTATATAATCCTGCGTCTATAAACAGGAATTCTAGCTTTAGATTATATAAGATATAGGCTCCTATGAGCACACATAACTCAGCCCCGTCGTATGCCCTCATCGGTACATCGAAAAGAGAATCCTCACTCTTTTTGACACAGGTAGAATCCTTGTAAGAAAGAAGTGATTTCCTCGCATGTATGATAATATCTATTTCCGAGATATTGATG
>NC_068987.1:38635808-38637572 GCF_001194135.2 Octopus bimaculoides
CAGAACACTGTACCAGGCTCCAATCTGATCTGGCAAAATTTCTACAGTTGGATGCCCTTCCTCACAGCAACCACTCCGAGAGTGTAGTGGGTGCTGTTTACGTGTCGCCACCACAGGAGCCAGTCAGAAGGCACTGGCATCGGCCATGTTCAGATGGTGCTCTTTAAGTGCTACCAGCACAAGAGCCAGTTGAGCAGGGGCTGGCATCGACCGTGTTCGGATGATGCTTTTTATGTGCCACCGGCACAGGGAGCCAGTCATGTGGCACTGGCAACGACCCACGCATGCATAGTGCTCATTGCATGCCACCAGCACGGGAGCCAGTCAGGCAGCACTGGCATCGGCCACAACTACAATTTCCATTTGATTGTGATTTGATTCAATTTTTATTCTGATTTTGATTTTACATGATTCAATAGGTCTCCTCAAGCACAAAATGTTGCCCAACGATTCAAAGGTACTTTTTGAATGGGCTGGTTATGCGACACTGGTGTAGGCTACGACTATGATCTCACTTTACTTGCCGGGTCTTCTCAATCACAGCATATCTCCAGAAGTCTAGGTCCTTCATCATATATATATATATGTGTGTGTGTGTGTGTGTGTGTATACATATATATATACAAATATACATACGTATATATACATACATAAAAACACACATATATACATACACACACGCACATATATATACATATATACAGTGCTGGTGGCACATAAAAAGTACCATTCGAGCGTGATCGATGCTAGTGCCATCTGACTGGACCCTGTGCCAGTAGCACTTGAAAAGCACCCACTACACACTCGGAGTGGTTAGCATTAGGAAGGGCTTCCAGCTGTAGAAAGCTTTCCAGAACAGACTGGAGCCTCATTGTAGATTCCTGGTTCACCAGTCCTCAGTCAAACCGTCCAACCAATGCCAGCATGGAAAGCAGATGCTAAACGATGATGGTGATGATGATGATGTATAATGATATATATAATTATGATAGATTGTTACACTATTCAATGTTCAGGTAAACTTCGTCACCCACTCGCTCACTCTCTCTTTCCTCTCACTCACTCACTCTCTCTCTCTTTCTCTCTCACTCTCTTTCTTTCTTCCACTCTCTCTCCACACACAAAAATGAAACTCATTTCGGCACCAAAAATTGCAAAGGGAAAATGCTTTAGTGTTTTTGAAATCTATTCTGAAATCTGGGATTATTATATATATTGTATCCAGTAATTCTAAGAGGTAGGAAAAAGATATTTTTGTTTTACTATTATACTTTTACTTCACTTCACACATACATGCAAAAACTCTAACGTGTTTTTCTTTTTAGATGAATTTATCATTCATTATCTCTCCACACACTTCGTTACCACTAACTTCTCTAACCTCTGCATTTTCACTTATTCATTTCAAACTTGTTTGAATCTTCAATCTAATGTAATCCACACTCTCTCGGAAACGTATCTCTGCAAAATGTTATCTAAAATTATGGGTAAAGAAAGAAATAGCAAAAAATATTTGAAAATGTGGTGGGGTGAAATTTCTGAGGGTTCCACCCCATCCCATTTTCTGAACTCAAAAAAGGTTTTGTAGCGTATTAGGAGGTCATCAGAAATTCAGTCAACGGAAAAAAAAAAAAATTTCCAATGATTCCGAGATATGGGGGGGGGGTCCATCCCATCCCCTTTTTTACGAACAAAAATAAGGCGTTTGCAGCATATTAGGAGATCAAGGTATTTGATTCTATGCAAAAAATCCAAGTTTTTTTT
>NC_068987.1:38639146-38644095 GCF_001194135.2 Octopus bimaculoides
GTATCATATGAAAGTCCTCTCCCCACCCCCCGGTTCGTTTGCACAAATTTTGGTTTCCAGATTCGTTTACAACACACTTGTTACATCTATTACACTTGTTTTGCTTTGTTTTGGTGGCTGGGTGTTAAACTAAATATTAACCGTGTAGTACCTACAAAATCGGTCCAAAGGCGGGGTAGGGGAAACCATTGTGCATAGTGCTCACAAAATAGATCAGAGGAGGGATGGGTAAAAAAAAAAAAACATTTTGTCGCAATTTTTTTTTTTGCTAAAAAGATGCTCCAGAGCATTTCCAAGGGCACCGTGAATAAAAAACTGAAAATTCCAATATGGTTAGACGTGAAAACTTGAGTGAAGATCAAATATCGAAAAGGATATTGGAATTAGATGACAAATGGGAAGAAGATAGCAGTGATTCCTTCTATTGCTTTGAAGATGATGGTGAAAATGATTATGTGCTGGACGGTTTAGGTTCTGTGTCATCAGATGATGAAGATACTCAAAAACAATTATCTACAAGCTACCCAATTATGATCGAGCAATATATTTCTAGAGACAGACAAGAAGTCTGGCATTCTAATCCTCTTACTCAAGTAGCAGTAAGAACTTCATCTTGCAATATTGTGCACCAAGAATGTGGACCATCCCGTTTTGCTAAAGGGTCTTGCATAGCATTGAAACATGTTTTACTATCTTTATGTGCCATGGACAAATGTTGAAGGTTAGGTTGTTTACAAATATAAATAGAAGGAAAATGATCACTCTGAACTATAGAAATTTATTGGACTGATTATTCTTATAGGTGATTATAAATCTAAACATGAAAATGTCAGTTATGGAGTCAAGAATATGGCCGCCCAATATTCAACGAAATTATGAGCCAGGAAGATTTCAACAGATTTTACAAGTATTGCATTTTGATGATGCTAGTGCAAGAAGAAAACATAGAAGTGATGATAAATTGGAACCCACAAGAGAAGTATTTGAAATGTAGAATCAGAATTTGCAAGATGGATATGTTCCAAGTTGATGCATGAAAACTGATGAAAAATTCCAGGTATATATTCCTTCAAAACCAGGGAAATATAGAATTAAAATTTGGGCAATATGCGACACTGAAACATCTTATGCCTGGAAAATGCAAATCTACACTGGAAAAGTCCCAGTAAAAGGCAGAGTGACAAATCAAGGTTCAAGAGTTGTTGAAGACCAGGTAAAAGAACTTGAAAATACTGGTCACAATATAATTTGTGATAATTATTTTACAAGTTTAGGATTGTCTTGAAAGCTGCTTAGCAAGAAAACTACTTTAGCTGGAACAATTAGAAAGAGCAGAGTTGAACTTCCAAGAGAAATCAACAGCACAATATTTGGATTTCAAAAGGATTCTATGACCCTATCTTATTGTCCCAAGAAAAATTATGTAGTCATACTTATAAGTACAATGCACTCTCGGCCTTCAATTGATTCAAAAAGTGCTGAAAAGAAACCTGAAGTTATTACATGTTACAACAAAACAAAAGGAGAGTAGATACCCTAGATAAGATAGTAAGGACATACACTTGCAAAAGAATGACTCGAAGATGGCCTATGGTTATATTCTGCAACATGATTGATATAAGTGCAGTGAATGCTTTCATTGTTGCTAAACAGCTTCGCTTGCAAAGTTTCAAGGATAAAAGGAGACGGTGCTTAATTCAGTTAGGAAAGGAACTTGCTGGAGTTAATGCTAAGCAAGAACATTACAAACAATCTTCTAGTACTACTAACGTTTCTCAACCAAACAAGAAAAGAAGACGATCTTCAATCTCATTTGAGATTCCTTAGCCAAAAAAAAAAAAGGAAGATGTTCTTTGTGTGTCCCCACCCTCACAAGAAAAAGACAGGAAAACTCGTACTACACATAAGAATTATAATATCCATGTTTGCCAAGAACATTCCAATGTTGTCAGCATTCACTGTCATGAAGAGTGGTAATTCTGTAGTTTTGTAATTTTAAAAGTTTATAATATATTCTATAAGCTGTATCATTTTTTATTAAAATTTGTCAGAAACAGTAATTCTTCATACACCTGATAGCGTATGTAATGTAGCTAAGAAATAGTGGTAGTTTGAATAAAATTTAATTAAAAGAAAAATATTGGGTCCATTGAACCCAGTTGATAATTAGTGACATATATTTTCTCTGGTAGACCAAGGGTTAAGAAGGTTATAAGGAAACAAATTACAGGCCAGAGCACTAAAGTATAGTGAAGTCAATAATTGTTTTACTTACACAGTTATGGCAAGTCCAGCTCTCTTCATTTATTTGACAAGGATCCATGTCAAGCAAAGTATCATTGCATGTTTCTACATAATATTTGTTGAGGCAAATTTTGTGGAACACTAAGTCACAGACCTTACAAGGATGATTTTCATTTCCCGTATACACTCCACAATAACTACACACAACATCAGCAGATCCCTGGAGAATTTAAAATACAAATACGTGTTGATTTCTTATCATAATATTTTTTTTTTAAATCTATCATTGGGAGCGGTATATCGATAGCTTTCGAAGATTTCCTATCCAATGGTTTAAATCAGGGGTTCCCAACTGGGGTCCACAAGTAAAAAATTGTAATTTTTGGGTCCATATATAAATTTTGTTTACTAGAAGTACCTGTATTTATTGAAATTTCAAGATTTGTATTTGGAATTTATGTTAGGAATATAACGAAATTGTTTCATTGTTAGTTTTCACTAACCTACAAACAAATATTTTATTTCAAATATTTACATTTGCATATATGGGGTCTTCAGATGACAAGATAGCTTTCATGGGGCACAAACAAAATATGGCTGGGAACCCCTGATTTAAATGAAACATGTAACATTGACTAGAAGTTCTCTGAATCTAGTTTACGACCTTGTTTCGATTCCTAGTAGAAACTATTTCACTAATAGCTTTAAGAAAGACATAAACACTATTATTTTCCTAGAAATCTTAGGTTCCATGCCTGTGTAAAAAATAATTATAATTAGTTTATAAGGAAACAGATTGGTAACAAACGACTGGTTTCATTACATTATAAGAATATTTGGCAACACTTCTGTCAAATTACAAATTAATAATTTTATAACTGTAATGAACCTGCTCTTACTAATTTATTTATTAATCTATTTTTCTTTCAAGATGTTGCTCTGAGAAAAAAATTTGATCGCACAATTGAAAGAAATGCTATTTGTACTTTCACCTTTGCTAGGAGACTATTTCATTGCATTGAATGAACTTCTTGAATGGAAGTTTTTTGCAAGCTGGGAAGAAAAGTATATAATTTGTCAAAAGAACGAAATTCTTTGCTATTACACTGAAGTTCTAAGTTTTAATCATCTGTAGACGATCATCACTTGGAAAATTTGTTCAGTCATTAACATCTGGCAGATGATAGAAATAAAGGCGAAAATAGATATGGTGTTACAAATATATGAGTGAGACTTTTAATTTACGTTCCTTATTTTCCTAAACAGAATATCAGGAATTCTTTCCAGAATGTTGTAAGCAAGAAACTAGTATCATATCCTAGGGCGATTTGTCTCTCATTTGCTTAATACGACTAAATCTGATCTGATCGATTTTTGCAACTAGTAAAATATTTATCAGTTTATAGAACAAGCTGGCAACTATTCAGTATTCTCTATATGAAGGTCTGATCTAATAGTTTCCAACATATGCCTTTCAGTAAAGCTACTTGTATTTATATGTTGGTGAAAATTATTAGAACAAAAAACTGACATTTCCTATCTTTTCGTTCTCTCTCTCTCTCTCTCTCTCTCTCTCTCTCTCTCTCTCTCTCTCTCTCTCTCTTTCTCTCTTTTGGCTATCCTTCTTACTCTAATTTACAACTTTCAAGTGAGAATCATTTTCCCCATTCCCTCGCACTCAGCTTAAAATATTTTTATATAAATGAACTCTGTTACTTAACTCTTTTCGCTGGAAAATAAGGTATATTGTTTGGTTCGTTTGGTAAATCAGCATTCCGTAGGCGTTCGATTTTGGTCAAATTACTGGAACCTCTTGAGGCTGGACGTATATAGTCAGGACAAGTCAGAAATTGATCAGTAGTTGGCATGTCACTTTTTGTACGTCGGTGTCGAGAAGATTTGCGATTAAAATGTCTTTCCCTTGAAGAGAAAGAACGAGTAAGTTTGGTTGAACTGCCTCCCATAATGTGAATAAAATGGTAAACTAGGAAGATGATATCCTGTTTCTTTTAACTTGATGTGTGTGTGTGCTTAAAGTATGTATATATTTTGGAGTATATACTTGTATGTATATATAATAGAATTAGATGATTTTTTTTTTTAAACTGTCAAAATAAAACATAAAAACACACTGATATAGTATGATCACAGTTGTTCACTTTTAGGAGCTTTGTCAAAGTCGCTCCCGACTCTGAATTTGTCGAAAATTCTTATTTTATCAATTTTCAAGTTCTTGCTGTAACTAAAGACAATAATATATTGTTTTGAAAATGATTTCAAGCAGTCTTGTATATTTGAGTGGGATATAAAATACGAAACAAAGTTGAAACATTCAGTCCAATATTCTAAAGTTAAGTGTTCATCGCGTTTGTTTCCATGAAAATTAAAATATTATCCATTTCTTTGGTGAATCATCAATTAAATAAAACCATTCAGTGTTTAAAAAATAGCATGTAAATTTCATTTCGGAGACTAGCTTGGGGAATAAAACCGATTAAAATAAATGTATGTTGAAAAGAAATGTACAATACCGTCTATAAAATGAAGTAGTAAAAGGATATCCTTATTTACAAGAGCAAAATATTTCAACAGGATACAAAATTGATTGTTTTAGGAAACGAGATGTTCACACCAAATTGTTTCAAATCTTATAAAGTTATTACAGTGCAACAAGCCCACTATAATACGAAAGGCACAAAACATTT
>NC_068987.1:38644731-38650353 GCF_001194135.2 Octopus bimaculoides
CATAACTTTTAGGAAAATGAGCTTTTTTCAATGAAATTTGATATAAATACCTTTGAAACGGTATACATTACGACTCTAAAGTAATTTGTGGGGAAAATCTTGAGGTGGGGAGAGGACTTTCGGAAAATTTCCAAGATCCGAATTTTTCTTCGTTATATTCCGAAATCACATTCAACTTTCTACAGATACCCTAGCGTAGTACTACTACTACACTACGTAGTGTTTATTTCTACCCATTTTTAACCCTTTCGTCGTTATTCTCATTCACTCGTCATTACTTTCTCTCTCTCTCTCTCTCTCTCTATCTATATATATATAGAGCAATAGATATATATATATTATATATTTACATATATTATATCCATACATGTATATATACATATATATATATATATATACATAAACACACACACATATATATACACACATATATATGCACACACATATATATATACATACATATACACACACATATACATATATATACACACACTCACTCACACACACACACACATATAGTTATGAGGGAAAAACTTGGATCTTGTGAATTTTCCGATGTCCTCTCCCCACCCTCCCGTTGCTTTTTGCACAATTTTTTTTTTTTCATATCTGTTTCCAACACATTGTTTTACACCCATTCCAGTATTTTGGGGGGATTTTCATTTCCGGGTCAAGATGTAGTAAACAATAACCAAAGTTTCAATTTCATTTATTTTTACCTATATAACATATTCAGCTTGGGATCCGGACAAAAGCCACAAGGTTATATTTTTCGGTTATTTTTAGTTATTTAGAATTTTTAGTTGAACGTATCGACCCTAGAATATATTTCTTTTTTACTTGCTTTTTACCTTTTACTTGTTTCAGTCATTAGATTGTGGCCATGATGGGGTACTGCCTTGAAGAATTTTTAGTTGAACGTATCGATCCCAGAATTTTTTTTTTTACTTGTTGCAATTATTAGATTGCGGCTGGCCAGGCTGGGGCACCACCTTGAAGAATTTTTAGATGGCTGTGATATATTTCGTTTATTTTTGTTTCCTTTTTACTAGTTGCTGTCATTAGACTGCGGCCAAGCTGGGGCACCACCTTGAGAAATTTTTAGTCGAATATATCGACCCCAGAATTTTTTTCAATGATTTTCAACCAGCGCATGGAGTTAAGCCTAGAAGGTTTCTCCACATGCTAGTAATAGCCAAATGTTAAAAAAAAATTATAATTTCACGTAAACAAAAACGGAAATCACGGTTGTAAAAAAAGGAATTTATTTTCCAAAATTCCAATTTTTAAGGGATCTAGTCTTTCTTATTTGCAAAACGAGCTCCTCTTAATTTTGCTTAGATCGCTTTCAATTTTGGTGTATTGATGCAACTCTGAATTTGGATTACGATCAACCAATTACTTTATCTTGTAAATTAAAGAATCTGATGTTATCTGGCATTAAAGTTAGGAAATTCGGGTAATTTTAGCCAATCAACAGACAGCGTGACATTAGCAGCTTGTTACCATGACAACCACACGTGGCGTTGTGGTTCTTTTCACCCGCATATTTTGTTTTAATTTTTCTGTCAGTATATTACATATTTTTCTATGCTTCTGTGTGTTAGTATTTTTCTGTCGTTCTTTTGTGTTAGTATTTTTCTGTATGTTAGTATTTTAAATACTAAGCCGGCCCCCAACTTGGTTGGCTATCTATACCTGTTTATATTATTGAGCACAAACTTGCACGAAGTACAAACGTTTGCGTGTTGTTTAATATACGTCTCAGGAAAAACAGCCTTCTTATATTCAATCAGCGGCAGAGGTAAAGATCATGGTGTTATTTTTATCTTTTTTTTTCCTACAAAATGAAACTTGAAAGAGCATTTACAAAAAATATGAGTACTGAAATAACAGCCAAATCTCCAACAAACTCTCTTGACACACACCCACACACATCTGTATGTAATGCACATACAACACGAATTCGTTGTAAATATCAAAGAAAAAGTATACATACAGATACAGGCCGAAATTCTTTACCTTGCATGCTTTACATACAAACTGTTATGCTATTACACTAACCTACCCGTCGTGGTATGGCAACACATAAAGTAACGGTAAATAAACTTTTCTTATAAAAATGTTGATCATCTTCATCTTATAACCAGTACAATTGGTAAATAATACTTATCATTACAATGGGTGACACATCGACTACACAACACAAAAACATCAACCGTTACATATATATTGTTCATGGTAGAAAATATTTATAAGTTGTTGAAATATAGTTTTCTTTATCGTGCGCATGTGAAAATCAAACAAACTCATGAGTGACCTCTTCTCTCCACTTTTTACTTCTTCCATCCAAAATAATTTTTTCCCACCCACCGAGAAATTAAGTTTGGAAATAAATGTGTGTGGGGGTGTATTTCTTCCAACATAACATTGACTTTTTAACATTTGGGTTCTTGAAATATTTCTTATTACCTTCATTTTTTTAAAAGTATTTTTATTGCAAATTAAGGTGACTTCTCCCAACATTAATTATTGTAAATATAATCAGTGATTCAGCATTAAAGGTGCATTGCTAATTAAGAGCATTTCGCAAAAAGATATTATAAGATACAGGTATTCTTTTTCTTTGGACAAATTCTTTGGACCAGAGTTATTATCGTAGTTTACAAATCCAAGCATGAAAACTTTACTCAACTTCACACACACACACACATATATATATTAATGATGTACACAAATACATGACAGGTAATCATAATACTAAAATATACATAAACTAAACACATGCAGACAAATATATTAATATTACAAATTAAAAAAATATATTAAAACCATTCAATCAATGAAGAGATAAAAGAAACAGTAAGATGATACATGTTGATTTTATTAGGTATTTCTGTTTATTTAGAAACCTACAACGAACAGGTCAGATGCTAAACTCTAAATTTCACAGGGTACTTAAAGTTGACACCGCTCCGCTAAACAGAAAATTTCTGTCTCGCTATTGGCTAAAAACACAGTCTTTTTCGAATTTTAAGCCTCTGTAACTTTTCTCTCTATTTTTTTTTTCTCCACAACATCAAACTTTCAAAGCAATGAGACTGGAAGGCTACATTATTATAGTTGATTTTCAGATTTTTTACTGTCTTTTAAAAAATCCATATCTTTGCGAATGAAAAAAACTAGATCCATTTTTAAGTAAACAAAATATATTCAATCGAAAATAAATAAGTAGAATAAAATAACTGAACACAAAACTCTTTACTACTCAATGTACATATTGTCTTAATTCTAACTAAAGGGAAAGCATTTACTTCAAGAAATGTGTAGAAACATAAAAACGATAAGAAGTACGTTTGAATGACTAGACCATAGCTTCCCAAAGTAGGCGATTTTCTAAAAAATAGTGGGCGATTTGAGATTTTGATGGGCGATATGAACATTTTGTGGGTGACAATGAATTTTTAGAAATTAAGTCTGCATTTACTGTTATCTAGGTATGCCTAGAATAAGGATGCACTTTTATGGATTTGTCTACCCGCATAAAACGTCCCTTTGTATTAAAAAAGCGGACTTGTTTATTGATCGAATATTTTCGTCGCAGTCATTGAGATGGTTGTCATGTGTGCTAAAATAGGCCTAAATCACACTCCACCACAATTTTTTCTTTTGGCATAATCGTATGAAGTCCCGCGTATAGAATTCAAATTTTCAAAAGTTTTCTGAAAACTCTGAACAACAAAAAAAGTTATGAGCGGCTATATGTCATGCATAATTCTGTGGTTTCATGCCAAAACAGAAGTGCTATTTTCAGGATGTTGACAAAATGTGCAGTCACGCACAAAATGACAGCTTTGAAATCGTGTTTCTTGACTGGGTGAAAATGATCAAACTTTAAACCTCTATAACTTTTTAAAAACATTTTTCCGGAAAAAGTTGAATAACTCCAGCAACTTAGCTTGGAAAGGTACATTAATGTGCTAGATTCTAAAATTTTCGATAAACTTTAATTTTTGAAATGCTGGCAGCCAAACGAACTAGATCCAAATTTGCTCCAGTAAAGACGTGTCATCTGACTGCTCTATTTACTTTTTCTTCTCTTTGGGAATACCATATTGCCTTTCTGATGCCGTCTATAGAAATTCGTTTTCCCATTTTCACTTCACTGATGCCTCCAATCTAGAAAATTTGTCGACAGTACAGTAGTGATTATTTATCGTTTGGATTTATTCTCTCTCCTCAGAACTGTCAGTTACCAAAATGCCTTCTTTGCCATCAAACATTGACCAACGAAGCAATGAAACCTTCACGCTTGAAGCATCACTTTGATGCAAAGCATTCTGACAAGAAGGACAAGCCGTTATCACACTTTTTGCAACTGAACTCCTCTTTCAAAAAGCAAGTACAAACATTCAACACGCTACTCCAGGAAACTAGTAAACAGGAGAATGATGAGTTGTTTGCATCGTACAACATTGCATCGCTTGTTGCTAAGTCTGGGAAGTCTCACACAATTGGAGAAACATTACTTTGCCCGGTTATCGAAGAGGTTTTGTCAGCCGTTATGCACGAAAAACCTGATAACATTATGAAGGAGATCCCACTTAGTAATAACACAAATTTCTTGACACATCGATGAAATGGCCAACGATGTCAAGCATCAACTCATTGATATTCTCCAGCATTCTGAATTTTCTATACAAGTAGGTGAGTCAACTGTCGTGGACAATCAATGTTTGATGATGGTATATGTCCGATATTTTAGCGAAGACCTTCAACCTTGTGAGGAAATGCTGTTCACAGAGAAATCGCTGCTTGATTCAAAAGGTGCAACTATTTTTCACACTCTCAAGTCTTCCCTAATATATCATAATATCTCAGTAATATTTTTGCCTGTGCATCTGATGGAGTCCTTTCGATGATAGGAAGATACAGAAGTTTTTCATTTCTCCTAAAGCGTGCGCCAGATACTAACTGTTCATTGCTTAGCACACCGGCAGCATTTAGTGGGAAAAATACGAACAGTAGATTGAATGATGCTCTACAGTTAGTTACCAAGACTGAACAAATTGAAGTCCAGTCCCTAGTCCGATTGAATTTTCCGTCAACTCTGTCTGAGAGATAATGGGGACCATATTAAACTCTTATACCATACCGAAGTGCGGTGGCTGTCAAAAGGAAAATGTGTTTTACGCCTTGTTAAACTGTTTTATATAATCATATCTTTCTTTGAAGATATTCCATTGATGGCTGCAAGGTATTGTAGTAACACCGTGCGCATGCGTAGTCTCACGCATGCGTGGAATTAAACAAGCAAGCGTTCCCGCTCAATTCACTCTTTCTCGGTCGGCCGGCCATGAGCATGGACGTGTCAAGCAGTGTCTCCAACATTCCAACTCTGGAGACAGTCTCTTTCTTGCTGGCCAGCAATAGAGCATGGACTTACGCTCGACAGCTCGCTTACATCTACATAACAACGTCCCAACAACTATGCTCACACACACAGAAGCTGTAACAACAAGAGCTAAAGATGTATATATTTACCACCTGAATAAATGTTGTTTAAGTTGATAGTCTGGAGTTCAGTGTTCCGTTATATTCTTAATTTTATATAGGAAAGTC
>NC_068987.1:38652098-38653940 GCF_001194135.2 Octopus bimaculoides
CTCTTTCTCGGTCGGCCGGCCATGAGCATGGACGTGTCAAGCAGTGTCTCCAACATTCCAACTCTGGAGACAGTCTCTTTACGTGTTTAGCTGTCTCTCTTCATCTTTCGAACTTACGCTCGACAGCTCGCTTACATCTACATACCCACGTCCCAACAACTATGCTCACACACACAGAAGCTGTAACAACAAGAGCTAAAGATGTATATATTTACCACCTGAATAAATGTTGTTTAAGTTGATAGTCTGGAGTTCAGTGTTCCGTTATATTCTTAATTTTATATAGGAAAGTCAGGTATATATCTAATGATATATAACCAACTTTCCTATAGTATGATATCTTTTTTCTATGTGATATATTCACAAAATTAAATGATTTGAATAAGTTATTTCAAGGAAACAGAAAAACTCTCATTGATTGTAAATTATTTATCACTACCTTTACTTTGAAATTGGTTCCGTATAAGATTAACCTCTCAAAACGTCAGTTCCTTCAATTTTCACAACTTGATTCTTTGCACGATAACATGGTGGAGCAATTTCAAGATGTTATTGTGCTGAATATTCCAAATTAGTATAGCAATCCGTTTGAGGTTGATGCAGTCAATTGCGAGGATGACGTTCATGGGGAATTGATAGAATTACAAGATGACAATGACGCCACAATGCGATATCGCCGTAATGGCAAAGAAGGTTTGTGGTACCATTACAGTATATTGAATTCCTACCCCGATCTCTGGAAACATCTGAAATTACTTTTGTTTGCTTTCCCTACCTCATACCTGGTTAAATCTTGTTTTAACCATGTTGGAACTTTACTTTCCCATAAAAGAATTGAACTGGATGTGATACAACGAGGAGACTAGCAGTTAAAGTTGACAAGTTTGAAATCAAATATATCTGCACTAGCTGCATCACACGAGACACATGGTTCTCATTAAAAAGTTGTATTCTTTTCCTTTATAGTACAATCATTAATTATTTTTGCATCGGTAGTTCTGATCAATGGTTCATTTGGGGAAAATGAAAATCAGTGTAAAAGAAAGCGCAAGTTTCCAGAAGTTAATCTGTCTGCATAATATAGAGTTAATGTTAGAATTTTATTCACACTAATGGCAAAACTAAACCCACAACAAGGGATTTGTAAACAACCACATATTTAGTCCAAACGGCACCAACAGGGCAATGAGTCTACGATATAGTGTATGTGTCAGATGATACAAGGGGGTGTTTTCCTAGGGGATTTTGTGTTGGGAGCGGTTGTGTTAGGATTTTTTTTTACACAGGTGGGCGATGGAGCATTTTTTGGCTGATAGGTGGGCGATATTGCAATTTGACGCAAAAAGTTAGGGAAACACTGGACTAGACCTTCAACGACCGGAGAACGTTCAAAAGGTCAGCATATTCTCATTAATCTGTAAGTGCTGAGAAAAGAAAACAAAAGACTTCAAATATATTGTTTAAAATGCTGATTTTTCTGCGAGTAAAAAGGCTTGGGTAACTTGCAGTCTCGCACCATGTGCGGGCCCTGACACCGGAAACACTGTCCTTTGAACGGTCGCACACGTTCCTTGTTCGACCCCTCTGCGCTACTCCTTGGTCGGCCACCTTTTGCTGTTGCAGCCAACGGCGTCGATCTACAACACGAAACTAGCACGTGAGCACGCGTTATAATATCCGCCATCGCCATGGAGTTCACATTCGGCAGTTTCTGCAATTCGACCGACATGTTATCAGGAAAACCAGTCACAAACGCCAACTTAACTGTCCGATCTAGCGATTCTCCCTCGTACCCCGCCAGTTTAGCCAATCTCCTGAGTTCGTTGGCAAACACGTCGACCT
>NC_068987.1:38655472-38665397 GCF_001194135.2 Octopus bimaculoides
ATAGATAGATAGAGAGAGAGACAGACAGACAGACATATAGCTCGCTCCTTCCAGTCATGGTATTAGCTGTCAGTAGCCAAAGAATCGACAGGCCAGCAACAGGCAGGCAGACAGACAGACAGATACTTCACTAGTAGTGAGCACTTTCACTTCTGACAGCTAATAGCATGATAGTGCCCAACAAGAAGCAAAAGGCAGAATGAAACACTGGGACCTTACCTTGTCGACCGTGGCGGAGTAAACGAGCGCTCCAGATAAAAACACGTCTTTTCCGTAAGCCGTCTGTCTTCGAACTGACCCCACGTGCTCGCTGTTGACCGCATGTAGCCGACTTCCGGTCTGGCTTTACTTCCGTTTGCTTCATTTCTCTCCACCAACAACACAGCTCATCACAGCCCATAACACCACAATTTCATTAAAGAATATTTATTTTCTGCAAGTTATGAGAATGCAAAGTCGGTGAGGCACACTTATGTAGGTATGGCATATATGCATCAACAGACTGAACAGGGTCCTTACACATGTACTTTCCTCCTCCCTCTGCCTTTTACTCTCAATCCTTCTGTCATACATACAACTATTTCAACTTCATTTGTTGCTCGTCTTTCACCTTACTCCTTGTCTCTCTTTCTCTCTCTTGCTAAGCCAGAGTTATTTCCCTTTCCAAGGGAAGCAGCTCTTGCTATTTATTACCTCCTCTTGTAAAGTAACTCGCTTGGGATCAACACCTTCATGTATGCAAACACGCGCACACATACATCTGTTATTACGGTTCAGACTATGCACACTGAACGCTGCGACGGTGTCTTTTAAGATAGCCTAGGGTTAACGAAAAACTGCATAGGAAAATTTGGAAGCTGCAGAAGTTTGTCGTATGTATTGAGTAAAGGGCAGGGCAAAAATAAATTATTTCTGATTTATTTTCTCGCTCTCTGTTTGAAACCATTACATTGCGATGATTGCGTCATCATTTTGTGCTGTTGCATCATCTTTAGGAGTAAGATTAGGTAGACATAGTAGTTGTTGTTGTTGAAGTTGATAAAATTTGGTACATAGTCAGGTGATAGGTACTTTGTTTCTCAAGAAATTTTTCCTCTACTTTGACCCGATCGTAACTGAGGTTGCTAATAAAACATCTGGATAGGTTTTGGTGCTTAACAATCAATATTCTTTTTTCTGTTGGATTCCGAGCCAAATTTTTCTCCCTAATGTCTAATTTGATAATTTTCAATTTTCAAAAATCAAAGTCTTAAGTGGGGCAAAATGAGTAATAACTAATTTCATTAATTTCTTCCTTTTACTGCATGCTGTGTGAATTTATCAGGAAGAGAGCAACTCCAGCAGATCGTGGAGAAGTTACAGAGGATATTTTATGTTGAGTTTTCAGATTCTGTCAAGTTTCATTAATTTCATATAATGTGACATTTTCTCATGATCCTCTCATTTAACCTAGATATTTAAAATTTTTTGCTGTATTTCTGATGTCTAGGGATGGATATTGATGCATATGAGATCTTTTTCTAATGTAATTCTGGGGTATTGAAGAGGCAAATTTACCTTATTTTGTTTTACTCATTCTGCTCCACCTAAATTTGTCTTGGGAACGGAGATAATTTTCTGAAATAGTGTTCTGAATATGTTATAGTGTTTTTAATGCATTTAGAGAAGGTCATTTGCTTTGCTGATATAGTTCTTGTAAAGTAATGCAGTAAATCTTAACATATGGTGCCCCACCCCTACTACTTCTCCATTTGTTGTAGTAACCAGTTTACCCAACCCATATGCACACACAGAACAACATCTGCCATTAAGATTTAATTTCCAACACATGACACTTGTGCTGTTGTCACTGAATATAGCCCATGGTCTAGCAAATACTTCATTAGTGAATTTGAAAACTATGACACTCATAAATGCAAAGTCCTTCCTTGGTGAAAAATGTATCCCCCAACATAGCTTAGTTGTTAGTGACTTCAGACTTAAGGTTAGAAGGACTCAAGAGAGGTAAACTAGTTTGGAAAAGGAAGATATGGAAGCTTAACAATCTATCAAACAGATAGAGGTTTAGAGACAACCTACTTGAGACCTTTCATGAAAAAGAGGAGTGGAATGAGGAATATAACATAGAGAAAAACTAGAAGTTCTTACAGAAGAACCTGCAGAGGGTCGTAGCTGGTACAAAGTTCCAGTCAGACCAAGGGTGAGACCTAGATATAAAACAGTAAAGGAGACAGAGTCATACAAGCAGAGACAGGTTTAGAAGGATTGGAAGAATGGCGGTAGCTGAGAATTATACCAAGTAGATAGAAGAGAAGCTAGGTAGCAGGTATATTTAGCAAGAGAAGAAGAAGAAAAGAAGAGGCTTGCCAATGTTCTACAACATGAAAACCAGAGGCATGAAATGTTCCAAGCTGAAAGTCAGTATGTTAGAGAGATTTGAAATGTGTGAGAGAAATGTGTACAGATGGATAATGGTATACTTGTACTTAGCGATTCTGAAAAGAAAGAGGAATAAAAGTGCTACTTTGAAAGGCTACCAAATGTGAAGAATGTATGGGTGAGCGAGATCTTTCAAAGTGTGAACCTGACTGGGGGACCAGCTACCTTGAATTATAGTAGTATGACAGATAAATTAAGAAAGTGAAGAGAAGGAAAATTCCTGGGCCATCAGGAGTTACTGCTAAGATGCTTAAAATAACTGGTGGTGATGATTGGCCAAAACAAGCAATGTTCATGAAAGTTTGAACTTTGTTAAGTAATTGCTTGGCATGGATCAAAAAGTTAACATGTTTTTGCAGACATGAATTGGCCTCTCCTCAGTATTTATGACTTGTATCAAATGTCCTTGTGCATCATAGATCTGATAATGCAGTCTAACACCTGAGATACTGTGGCATCTATATAATGTGAGAATGTTTAGATTTTTTTTCTTTTTTGTCTTCGAAACAGTTGAAACAGTCATGCCATAGGCTTTCCATTCCATCCCAACTTTGCATACAAAAGATCTTGCTACACTTAGGAAGCTGGAAATTTTTAAATCTCTGTGTAACAATGTAAAGCAACAATGCCAGCATGGAGAGTGGATGTTAAATGGTGATTTAAATCTCTACCAACAAAATAAAGCTACAATGAATATTTTTCATTTCTTGCTATGGGGGACCAGAAAGAAATAAAACCCTTTTTATAGGTTTGAAGAGAGTATAACTTGCTCATAATTAGGTGTCTTCAAGCACCCCTCGCACCTCTATAATGTGTTTGATAATCAATTAAATATTTATTAATCTCAGTTTTTGATATGTTGAGCAAACTTCAGCTACGAATGATGATGTTATCATCATCATTTAACGTCCGCTTTCCATGCTGGCATGGGTAGGATGGTTTAACCAGGAACTGCTTAATGCAGGGCTGCATTAAGCTCCAGTGTCATCTTTGGCATGATTTATACAGCTGGATGCCCTTTCTCATACCAAACACTTTATAGAATGTACCAGAAGCTTTTTTTCATGCCTCTGGCTCTAATGAAGTTGCTATGTAACCTGCAAGACAGAAAAGAACAGAGAAAAAGGAAAAAACTACCATTATTACGAGAAAGTATTTGAAAGGAGAATGTGGAGATGGGTGGCTGTATACCAGATGTTGAAAGGCTAAAGTATGATAGAGGGGCAAGCACAGGTGTCTTGCTATAGAGGAGATGTATGGCTCAAAGAGATAATAGGAAGGTCATGAGTGGGGTGTAAGAACAAACTTTCATGGAACATGAAAGTGAGCATAAGAGAGGACAAGGATGGTGGATCATGGGAGGGGATAAGAGTGGATGTTTTATAAGAGTTTGAGAGGGGAGTAAACAGATGGAAGTAGAGGTTAATGTAGTGAGTAATGACCAAGAGTGGGGGTGCAGATGGTGGGAAATATAGAACAGAGAAGGGGTAAGGTTGGAGATTAGGAGTGACTCAAGAAGGAGAATAGAGCAGAAAGTATGTGCAAGGCATAAGAGTTGTAGAAAGTTGGTGAGAGAGGAAGCAGGGACAGAGCCTCACACATAAAAGCATAACAGAGTGGTTTTAGGATATTTTTGCTGTATTGGGTGGATCTTCTTGAGCACAGCAAATCACCAATCATCTCAGTCCTTTCTCATCTCCTCCATAGGGATCAACATCTTCAGATCAACCTTTAAATATTTGTCCCATGTCTTCCAGGGTCTCTCTCTTCCATGAGTTCCATACACCTTAAGTTCTTTATCAAACTGTCCTCATCGATACGCATCACTTGACCAAACCAGCATAGTCTTGCACACTTTATCTGATTCCTCTTATGCCTAACTTTCCTCTCAATACATTTGCACTATGTCATACATGTACGCTAATATTGCACATCCAGCAGAGCATACTAGCTTCATCTCTTTGCATATCTCTACATTCAGGGCCCATGTCTCATTACCATGCAGCATCGTTGTATGTACATAAGTATTATACAATCTGCCAATTACTAAGAACAAGAGACCTTTTGTTGCTAACAGGAATAATAGCTCTCTGAACTTTCATCTTCCTATTCTTATTCTAGCAACTATATTTTCAGAACAACTTCCTCAACTGCTAATTTGGTCACCTAGGTAACAGAAACTATCTATTACCTCTAGGGAACCTCTAGAGTATTTCAGAACATCAATTTCTCATGTAACCTTGGACTTTATGGCATGTGCACATCTTCCACAAACAAAAACTACTTTCTCCGTTAAGCTTCCTGTGATTCCACTGTACTTCTTGTGTGTCCATAGTTTGCACTGATTGCCCTATATGGAATTACTGTTTGCACCTTTCCAGCATATTGAGTAAGAGCATTTATTTGAGGGGGCTAGGGTCCTGTCTGTTTTCTTGCTTACAAAAACCTTGGTCTTTGCTAAGTTAACTCTAAGATAATTTGATTCCAGGCTTTGATTTCATGCCTGCAATTTCTTTTCCAATTCTTTTACTGATTCTACTATGAGAGTGAAATCATAGTTCCCAGGGGCAGTTGGTCTTAAATTCCTCTGTTATAGCCTGGAGTGCAATGATGAATAGGAGGGGACTGAGAACCAAATCCTAGTGAATGCCTTCCCGCACATTAAATCTGTCATTGTACTCATGGTTACCACTCACCTTACTGGCAGCAACCCTGCACATGGTTTCTACAGCTTTCACTGACCACTCATCTATCCTCAGCTTCCTCAGAAACCATCATATCGTAGAGCAAGTGACTCTGTCAAAAGATTTCGTGGGTCAACAAATGCCAAGTTTTCTCTTAACTAAATACTTTTGTTGCTGTTTTTTGATTAACAAGATAATATTTTTATACAGCACAAAACCAAACTGCATCTCGTCTACTCTAACTCTGTCTCTAATTAATTAGGTTACAACTTTCTTTGTAACTTTCATGACCTGGTCCAGTAATTTGAGACCTGATCTTAGTATCCAAAAATATGACATGGGTATGTCTTTTGAAATTATGGGGCCATTGTAATGGTCACATATTATAGAATGACATCCAAATTGATAAAGAATGGTTTTTATGAATGTTATCATCACCTTTTAGATGTTGGGATTCATTGTATTGTTCCAGATTAATCCTTCTCTCTCTTATAGATTCTCATCATCTTTCCAATGCTTTGACAACCTAATCCTCAGGAAGCTCGAATGCTTTGTCATAGTCAGACTCTCTCCAGAGTCCCAAGACCAGTCTGTTTTGCCCAAACAGTCTGTGTATGTGCCCGGCCCTATCTCTTCCCTGTTTTATTTTCTCCATTCATGCTTGCTCCCCTTTGGTGGTCAACATCCTCTTCTCTCCAACACGGACTAGTTCCAACAGGGAGATGGATAAAGCTCTGTTACAATGGAGGGAACTGGGTTTGTCAGTTCTTGTTACAGTTGAGGATAGACTGAAGCAGAGAGTATGGGACAATCTGCACTCAGGTGCCACTTTCAACTCTCTCCTTGATTAATCTGATCAATTTTCAAGATGTCGCCTACTTTCTGCTAGTGCAAAATTCTCAGGCGACTGGATTGACACCCTGCCTGTGGTCAACATTGGTGGTCTACTCAGTCTAGATGAGGCCCGCATCTCCATCGTTCTCAGAGTGGGAGCCGACAACTATGGGGGGACAGATGTTGCTGTGGTAGGCCCCTTGATCCCACAGGTCTTCACGGTCTATTTTTCTGCTTAAATGCTGGTTGTTTTGCTCATCATACCAAGCTAAGTCTAATCATTAAGTGGGCCCTGGCTCGGATTAATATCCCCTCAGTTCTGGAGCCAGCGGGATTATTCAGCAGTAATGGGAAGAGACCAGATGGTCTTACCCTTTGTCCCTGGGCAAGAGGTAGATGCCTCATCTGGTACTCCTTTGCTCCTTCTCACATCCTGGATGCTGTGATAAATGGGAGGGTCACTGCTTCTGTAGTCAAATGGAACAAAATTCTTAAGTATCAGGACGTGGCAGTGAACCACTCCTTCCAGCCTCTGGTGTTTGAGATGATTGGAGGGGTTGAGCTGCTAACAGCAAAGTTCTTGTCATCATAGGCAGCTTGCCTCATCGAGGTGTCAGGTGACACCCATGAGGGTGCTTGGCTGTTCCAATGCCTTAACCTCACCATCACTCATGGTAATGCCATGAGCATATTGGCTTGCTTCAATAAGTTCCGTTAAACCTTGTGGTATGCAACCAATTAAGGCACTTGGTGTTGCATTGGTTTTTTACCTTTTTTCTTCCTTTATTTTTGTTTTTCATTTTTCTCTTCCTTTTTTCTTTCTTTTTCTTTCCTTGTTCCTCTTTTTATTGTTGTTTATTTTTGGATATTGGATAAATGGATATGTATGCACATGTATTATTGTGGAATACAGTTTACAATTGGCTGTGTAATATAGTAATATGGAATAAAGTTGAAAATATACATATACACACATTTATTTATTCAAATGTTTTGGGAGTGATAGGTAGCTAGAGAGAGAGAGAGACAGTACCCAAGTATATATTTTTTTTATCTTTTATCTTAAAAGTATTTTGACTTGTTCAAGTTACATCAAAGTGACATCTACGAACTAGCTTGGTCAGATCTAGGAATGAATGGAATGTTTAAATTTATTCATATCTCAGACACTAAGAATTTGTTTGAATTATCAGAAAATGTCTGTAAAACCAGCCAAACTGTCCTCAGAAAAAAAACATGATAGCTAAAAATAAATTTGAACATTCCAGTAGAAATTGTTGGTAAAGGCTGAAACATTTACATATTGTCGTCTTCGTGTATTTTAAGGACATTTCAATACCAACCTTGATTTTTTTCCTTTTTTTTTTTTTTGCGTTTGTTTCTCTGGATCTATTAAAACATTTACGTGAAGCTCATTATGCTCATCATTTCTACCCTCTATATAAAATTCACTTCCATGTCCCATAATTAACAGATACAATATTGAAAGGTATGGTACAGCAGTTTTTGTTTGACAGAAAATCTGTAATAAACATGTTATATTGGAGTGTGGTCAACATTGTTTTTGTTGTGACTCATAAGAACATCACTTATGGGATGATATTTACCTCACCTAGTGTTTTTTTTTTTTAACATAACATGTCTATGAAGAGATTTTCTCTGAGACAATTCAGATTTTCAACATTCAGTGGTGCATATATGTTAGGTATGGCACACAGATGACTATTTTAATTTAATGCTGTTTCAATTGCATATATTTAGTTACTTTTGACTTAGCAAAGTTTCTGCAATTTCAATGAAAGGGATTTCTTCTTAGCATATGATAACTTGGTACATGTCATTGACAAGACTCAAGAAGGCAAAACATGGCAAACATTCTTGTGAGTCATACTGAGTTAATGTTCATTTTATCCTGATATATATATTTGAAAAATGAATAATGATAATTTTTCCAATAATAAATATCTATCTAACTATTAAAGTGGAAAAATTATTAGAAAAGCCATTTCTATTCATTTTTACAAATATATAATACTGTACCAAGGACTTTCTGTTTCTATTTCTTATTGTATTATATCTTATATATTACTTATAAAATTGTAATGGTAAGGTGGGCTATTTTTGGATAAAGTGAGAAGGATGCAAGAGTGTTTGTGAGGGAAATGAGGTAACATAGGGAGAGTGACTGATATCAGGGAAGGGGAGAACAGAGTTGTGTAAATGACACATATGGATTGGCAGTGGGATGATGAGGTTAATACAGCTGTCATTCAAGGTCACACATGCTTGTACTTTCAGTCAGTTTACAAAGCCAAGTCATAGCAGACAGACAATAACTAATGAAAATAGTGTTTGTGTGTGTGTGTGTGTGTATGTATATATGTATGTCACATGCTGTCACCTTTAAGAAAATGAATGACTGAGATCAAAGGTTTACTCTTTTAACATGTATACACATACATTTATGACATAATGCCCACAAATGTAAGTAACTTAATCCTACAACTATCTCTGTGATTAAACCAAACTCATTCTTTTTCTCATCCCTCCCCTCACTCTCTCTTAGTCTCTCTTTCAGTCTCTTTCTGTCTGTCTGTCTGTCTGTCTGTCTGTCTGTCTGTCTGTCTCTCTCTCTCTCTCTCTCTGCGCACACGTCTTTCATATCGCGCTCTTTCTCACCCCTCAGAGGGTTAGCATTTAACGTTAGGGTTTCGTGTTAGCACTTGGGATTGCAATCTTGTGTTGGAGTAAGGCGTATGTTTAAGCAGAAACTGAAAAGGGATTCAAAAGATTTGAATTTGTGTACAAATTTTTACAGACTTGAACTTGCATATGTTTGGAATTTGGATATCAAACATAGATGTATTCTTAAAAGAAGAAAAAAAAAAGGTCTACAAAAAGTGCTTTTAGTTCGAAATTTCAGAGTGTTCTTTTCGTTGCGATGTTATTGTTAATTCTCGGAGTCATTAACTGGGGCAACGCCTGGTATTTCAGTTAGTGTGTATATATACATCAGAGGCGACTCCAGGTCATCAGCGTCTCTCTGGCTCATTACAGATTTCACATAAGACTTTCGAAGAATTTCACGTTTTACTGCTTCGTTTATAACCCCAAATGGCTTATTTCTATACCTACCACTATGTCTTTCTCCATTTCAAAGTTAAGGGTAAAAATAAAACAATCCTGCAAAACACAACTGATCTTTACTATTCAGACACACAGAATAATGGTAATCAAATAACGACAGCGGAGTGCACAACACCAGCGATCTGACTGTTGCCTGTACTCTTGACAAGAGATGTCAGTTGGTCTTTTGTACCTACCAGGCTCGATCGTATTAGCCCGAGTTGCTGGGTAATTTTTCGTTCCTTCAAGAATATTTTAGAACGGAAACTTTTCATAGATTGGAATTTAAATCCTAATCTCTGTAGAAATTTATTGTTTCAAGAAAACATTGAATCTGAATTACATTTAATTCTTACGATAATAGATAACAATTCGGGCTGTAACTTCTGAGCCCGAGACAGGCATATGTGAATAATTTCGAGAGGACGTCTGCTACGATTGATATTCTTTGACACAGGGCACTGCTAAGACGACCGCTAGACGGTGAACTGCAACCGGTTCAATAAAAGGAGCTCGAGTTATTGGCTGAAATTACATACTTGAAGTCAGTGTTGGTAGAAATTAAATCAGCTTGCAAATACACGCTCACTTTATTAAATCTATACTCGGGCTAAGCCCGAACAGCCCGAGTACCGGAGTCGCTACTGATATATATATATATATATAACAGATTGTAGCCGTTTCCTCAACATGCAGGGATTGAACACCTTTTTTGTATATCTTAAATTACATCTGACGAGATTCGACTTTCAAATTATTAATAATCTTATTAATTAATTTTCTGAAGGTCTTGAATTGAAACAGCTGTAAGGGATTAAAAAATTACTATTTCTAAATCTCAC
>NC_068987.1:38666640-38673437 GCF_001194135.2 Octopus bimaculoides
TATATATATATATATGCAGTGGTCGGCACAGCTAACCAAAAAATTAGCTTTGCTAACCGCTAATCCGCTAAAAAAGTTAGCTTTGCAAACACTAAAGCACTAAACAGGTGAAAAAATATCAGCGGAAGCTAACGCTAACTGATAACCACTAACTTTTATCATATGAATTTAGTTTTTTTTATGACTCTAAAACCCTTAGCACAGACCTAGAGAGCTGAAATTTTCATGTTGTAGCTTAGACATAGAGCTTTCCAAAAAAGTATAGTATGCCAAGATCAGATGATGATCAAGTTGTACTACTCTGGCTGGACCTTCTCCATCGCCTCGACGTGATGTTGGTTGCCCTTCATAAATATCAGCCTCTCAAAGTTACCATCTGGCAGGGTGGCTGTCTTGACCCTCAAAATATCTTTGCCTATAGAGAATAGGTGCTCACCTGCAGCACTGAAAGGGATGGTGGTGTTATACTTGGTGAGCAGATCGATCAATACTTGCTCACCTAAAAAGGCGAATTCAGTCAGGACCTCATTCGAGACGGCCTCCAGCCAGGTCTTCACCAAGCTCTGCGCCTTGAACTTCAGTGACCTGTGGATCATGCTCTCCCGAAGAATTCATCTTGCTCATCCTCATTGCTGGTGGTGCTGCTGCCCTCCTCATTGGTCTCCATTAGAGTAGTCTCTATGACGGTCTCCATGGCATTCGTTACTCTGCTTATCTGGCTGTTATTATGCTGCTCCACCCAGAACAGGCGAAACGTTGGGTGTAAGGCAGCGGTCAGATGGTATTCCAGGTATTCTGGGAGGAGCCCAAACCTTTTCGTGATGCCTGCCAGTACCACGCCTACCAGAGGACTGCAGTACAGGATATGTCTGAACTTGGCCTCCTTCAATTTCATGACAGTAGCTGCTATAGTTGGCAGAAGACCCTCGAGATAGGCCTAGTCCTTCCCTTGGATTTTATCCAAGGCCTTGGCAACATTAGACATAACCTGGGCATACTCCGTCAGGAAGGCAACATCAGAATCAGTGAAGGTCTGCACCTTCAGGTGTGTCATCACCCTGTGGGCAACTCCCATATTCTTCTCCAACAAGTTGTTGAGAACAACAACAAAATCATATGCTAGGCAGAGTTCTATCTGGTACTGTGGGGACACTAGCTTCCTCTTCAATGTGTCCAGAATGCTGTCTGCCGCCACCGTGCTGCGGCTCTGCAGATTCCACAGCCGCTGTGTCTTGGACATGGCCTTCCTGTAGGCCGACTTGAACGAAACGCTGTCAAGAGCCTTGTCGGCATCTACGCTGGTTACCAAGTTGAAGGGCTGCGAACTTCATGTTCACTGGAAGGTTTAGGCCCAGGCCGCTGGACTCATCAAGGACAGAATCAACAGAGATGTACTCAACTTCGTCTACATCTCCAGCTTCTGGATCCATGTCCACGTCCACATCCTCAATGCACTCCACGTCCGGATCGGCAGCAACCTCAGAAATGTCTGACAAGAGTTCAACTTCTGTACCAAACTGCATAAATGCCTTGACAAAATTTTTGCCATTGTCCGTCGTGGTCCTGGTCACCTTATCTTGCAGATGGAGCTTTTAATGGGTGTCCACCACAGCCTGGGTGAAAGCATCAAATGTGTGATCTCCTCTGAGCCAAGAACAATCCGGGATGGCGTGTTGTCTCATCCGGGTCTTGGGGTCCAGCCAGTGTGCTGTCATCCCTAAGTAGGATCTGTTGTGGGTCGACCAGCAGTCCGCAGTGGTCGCCACCCGGGGGACATCCTTGAGCAATCTGTAATTAGAAAATGTTAAATTGTAAAGAGACATAAGGTGTAAAGTTAAAAACTTGAAATTAGGTGTGTGTGTGTGTACAAAGTATGGGGGTTTAGTTCACAGGTGATCTAAACGATTAGGTACGCTAGGTAAGTGCTGTAACATATTACTAAGGCTCCTACACAATGAAAACACTAACACCGATAGCAATAACATATCTAATGCTCCTGGCCTGATCATTTTAAACAATTTAAATGTACATAATATAGTCCCCACCTCAGAGGGTAATGGGCGCACAGCTGAAGCCGACGCAAACACTAGTAGGCACTCTGACACTAACAATACTAACTACATTATAACCACACAGCTAATAATTATACTTCAGCTACTAATAAGACTAGCAATAATATTAATACCAGCACCAACGGCTATATTACCATTACTGAAAATGATACTACTACTAACACTCCGACTGCAAACGCTACTACTAATAGTTGCAATAATAACATCACTAATACCACCTCTACCACTGCAAATACTAACGCAACTACCAATGATATTACTACTGCCGCCGCTGCTAGTAGTAGTAGTAGTAGTAGTAATCATAACAGCGATGCCGATAACAATAATGACAATAATAATAATAATGTAACGCTGGCGTTGATATTGATACTAGAAATGACAGCAATATCACGATCGATTCACCTAATATTATCCTAGCCACTACCAGCACTACCTCATCTCGATCTCCAATTAACCAGATCCGGGACAGACTGCCCGCTGCAAGTCCAGTGCAGATGATTCAACGTCGTATACTAATGCACCGTTCACAACATAGTAAATAACTCCTATAGCAACTACATTGGATCTACCACAATTTTAAACAAAGGTATTATGCACATTTAAACTCGTTTAAATATAAAGAGAATAGGAATTCCACATCACTAGCCAACCACGTACACCATCTAATTAAATACAATATAATCCTTCCTGGGCTATAACAGACTCGGGTATCCCGTACCAGGGCCAACAACTCATTTGTGGACTCTGCTTAAAAGAAACCTTCAAGATTTTAACCCATAACTCACCACAATTGCTTAATAAACATAGCGAAGCCTTCACTACGCGTAAGCACAAATTCTTCTGCACTTTTGAATTCTTTCATAAATCTAAATGTTCACCCCCCTCACGAATACCACCCACATACGAACCACCATGATCATTAACACATACCCCTCGATATCTCTTCTTTTCTAGTCTAGGCACAAGGCCCGAAATTTTTGGGGAGGGTACCAGTCTATTAGATCGACTTCAGTATGCAACTGGCATTTAATTCATCGACCCCGAAAGGATGAAAGGCAAAGTCGACCTTGGCGGAATTTGAACTCAGAATGTAAAGACAGGCGAAATACCGCTAAGCATTTCGCCCGGCATCTCTTCTATTTACCTTATCTCATATCTCTTCTATCTACCTTACCTCATCACTTTATGCGATAAATATTAATTCTTTAATTTACCTTTAATTTATCTTTAAACCTTAACCTAATAAATCCCTTAGTATTCAATTCTAACTCCTACTCCTAAATAATTTAACATTCAACTAGTTCCTCCACTCTCGACTACCTATATACCCATAACCCATTGCTAAAAATAACTCTACAGCCACTGACCTTAGCCAGGACAGACACAAGCATTTACTACTAGACTAGAAGAATACCACTGACACCTACTACTCTCTTTAAATTCCTTTCATTTTGCTCTATTTTGTTTACTTTTTTACGTTAACTTCTTCTATCTCCTCATCTCCTCTCTTATCTTCTCGGCTATCCTTGCACGCTATATTCTGAGACACTATATGCTTATATACCTTACTTTATCCTAAAGCCAATCCTTAACATCCCACCTCAGTCTGTTTACCTCTCTTTCTATTAATTTACTTTTCTTTCCTTTTACCACTTAATAGCCACCTCCATTATTGAACGTTGAGATGCTCGCGTCTTTTTTCTGGATGTTTACAATATCAGGACTTTAACCCACGCGGATCTACGCAGGATTGCACCTAAGGACTTATTCACTTATTTCCACCACATCGGAAAGTTGAACTGTGAACTTTTATGCTTATTTTTCTTCTCTCTCTTCGTCTCTTTTTTCGTTTACTTCTGTCCTCTATGTCGTCATTTCATTTATCTATACCCCTGTAGCAAGGCACAAGAAGCCAGCGCCATTTTGTACGAGATCTCGCCGGTAGTCATTACCATGTTCGAGACAGGAGCGAGATCTCGCCTGCAACCATTTGCCATGCGCAAGACGTCAGCGAGACTCTCGCCGGCAACGACTATTTAAGCAGGAGAATTAAGACATTCTTTCTCTTTCTTTCTTCTCGCTCGTAGAGTTCGTATCGTGCTGGTGTATTTGTTGATTATGTGCGGAGTAGTCGACTGTCTTGTGTTGCTTTGCAGCGGTTTTCTGGTGGTGCTTTCTCTCCGCCTTGAATAGGGTCAGCAATATCAACAAAAAGAAACATGGGATCTTGTTCAAAACGGGGGCACCAGTATTTTCTTAACGAAACACTTTGAAACTTGGGACACTGGTAGAATGTGTCATATAAAACATCTTTTTCTCTTAGTATTCTTAACAAAAAAACGTACATCGCAAGTTATTCCATGTTAAAGTTGTCGTATTTCTGTAATTTCAACCAATCACTGACGTCTATTCAGCTGAATAGAGTTACTGCTACCCGGTCATAAAAATGTTATTCCCTGTGACATATTTCATCCGGTTTAATCGTAATTTATACGCATATATTGTTTATATAATAAATTACACTGTGCGTATCTATGTGTGTAACAATTTTAGAGTTCGGATTCTAGAGTTAGGGTTAGGGTTAGGGTCAGAACTAACGGGGATTAATACGATATACACCGTTACAGCGCTAACTGTTTTCAACTGAATAGACGTCAGTGATTAGTAGAAATTATCGAAATAAGACAATTTTTTACATGAAATAAATTCGAATACAAAAATTGTTTTCTGTTCTATAACACATAATAGATAAGTATACGAAGTTTGAAAGTCTTTCGGTACCAAAAACACTACATAAAACATAAATGAAGACCGGTGCCCCCGTTTTGAACAAGATCCGAAACATGTTCTATTCGGACCTTAGTGGGTACAAATTGTCCTCTTCGGAGGAGGAGCTCGCACGAGCAGTTGGTAGAATGGACAAGTGCTTAAGGAAGAAAAGTTTTGCGGAAGTGACAGAAGTCACAAAAAAAGACGTGGACCTGACAAACATAGAAAAATATGAGAAGATGGCACGTAGGGTAGGTGGTGACGTTAAGTTGTCACCAACCCAGAAAGTATTGGAAGAGATGGATAAGAAAACTATAGTATACAAAGTGTATTCTGTGGGAATAAAGAAGATAGAAAATGTGGAAGTAGAAATTATAGAAAAGGCGTTGTGCTCCGTCTGGCAAGACAACATATCTTGCCAGAGGAAGCAGATACGGAACAATTGTGGTCCATTTCAAGACAGAAGGAAAAGCAAAAGAACACGCAGTAACCACAGTAAAGTCGGATAAAGTGGTCCTTGTACCCACTTATCATGGAAGAAGGACTTTCAGGATTAAGGTGGAGGGAATCCCATCGGAAATAGAAGTGGCTTGGGTTGCGGCGGCTGTTCTTCTAGGAAGTAAAGAAGAAATAGCCGTACTCCAAGCCACAAAAACAGAAAATTCGGTATGGAAAGGCCAAACACTGGACCTGATCATACAGGGCACTGCAGAAACACTGGAAAATCTAGTAGAAACAATGACCATTGGAGATGTGGTGTTGAGAGTGTGGGTGAAGGGCAGAACCCCTCGTTGCTTTAAATGTAGCCAAAAAGGTCACATTAGAACACACTGCCCTCTACAGAAGCAGAGAAGTCAGGAGGAAGTTGGAAAGGAACCGGAGAAGGTGCAACAGGAAGAAAAGAGAAACGAAGAACAGTGGATGGTACCTGAATGAAGAAAAAGGAAGAGGAAGAAAGGACAGAGTGAAGTAGAACGCCAAACCATACCCACCCATACCCTCTCACTACAGACACCAATCCACCCATTCCCCTCCTACACAAAGCAAGAGAAAAAAAGAAATACAAACACACCAGAATATACCCCCCCTCATTGAAAATTGTTACATCTGTATGATGGTTGAAGGTGTAGACAAAGAACTGCTTAATAAGACTACAAGATGGAAAGCTGCAAGATTCGTCAACGTCGAAGGGTGGACTAATATAGCTGGATGGCACTCATGTGTTCTGATGTGGGAAAGCCAAAAGGAAGAGATATTGAAATTCAAGAAAGGTTATAAGTGTTGGAGGGTGATTGGAGATTTAAAGACGATATTGGACAATGTGGGATACGAATAGCTAACAAAGAAATATGGTATAGACATTTTGAAGGACTCGGAATTCAAAAGATAAAAGGAAGCAAGTGATGCTGCTTGAGGTGGGGCAAGCAGCACATTTCCATTATCATTTTCATTGTATCATTCATGTTATCGTACGTTTAATTTTTATTTTCTCATTTTTATTTAAGTTTTCGTGTTTATATGTCCCCACATGTGTTTGTATTGTCCCTTCTTCATTGGCCCTTTGTGGGTAATATTAAATAATCTCGTTCTTCTCTCGCTGACGCCGAGCAAGACTTCGAAGCCAGGAGCTCACAGCGGACTTTTGTCCCGCTGTTATACCACATGCATTGTCTCCAGAAGTTATTGAACCTCACGTGTATGGGAGAGAAGGCTAACTACACAATGCTGTGAGGATGGTTACTGAAACCAAACTCCTTGTACGAAGCACCTGTGAATAAACGGTTATTGAATTTACTCCGCCTGAGAACTTCGTTCTTCGTATTTCCAGCTCCTTGAATCAACAGAATAATTATAATGGAAGGAGTTACCCCAAAAGTATCATAAAAACCTTCCTTCCATTATAAAATGGCGACCCCAGTCTAAAAGGATTTTCAGCACCCGAAAGCTTTTATCGTT
>NC_068987.1:38674131-38684117 GCF_001194135.2 Octopus bimaculoides
GGTTCATTGGTCCTTTTCTCTGTTAGAATTTGTATATTTCCATACTTTTTTCCTTTTTCCTTTCTTTCCTCTGTAAAAGATGAGTCTTCCCAGCTTTCTCGCATAGACTGGTGACGTCATACTTTGGTTTGCTCAATTGGATGCATATTTTTCTGCCCATGCTGTGCCTCACCAACAGCAACTGAACCTTTTGTACTGTGGAATGCCTTTACCTCTTTGCACGCTCAATGAAAGATCTCATTACTGACCCACATCCGGACGCGACTTACACGTCAGTCAAATCCGAGGTTCTCGTCGGAACACACAATCCGCGGAGAGTAAATTCCGGACACTGGTGTCGGATGAACACCTGGGAGATAGGACACCATCTGAGTTACTTCGTCGTTTGTGAGAGCACAGCAACACTCCACTTGAGGACAATCCTCTGCTTAGGAAATTGTCTTTCTTTCGTCTACCGCCGAATGTCCAGTCGATACTGGCCGCAACGGACGACTTCAATTCGCTCGGACACCATGGCGGACAAGATCACAGAGTTTACTGTGCAGCCCGCATCTTACCATACCTGTTCGGACTCCATAGTAGCTTCCTCTACTACTACAGAGTCTCCTGTCTCGTCGCATGACGACGTTTTGGAGAGAGTCGATGCATTAACACGTCCCATGAACACACTTTGGCGAGAAGATGCCAGCTCTCGTCGTCCTCGTAGCAGAAGCCGTTCTGAACCACGGCCATCTAGTTCTGCTCCAACGGTTTCCAGATTTAAGGACAAAGCCCGTTAATGCATCCAGCCCTGTTCATTCTAGCTGTCGGGAAACTAATTGCGGAAGATTTGCGCACGTCAATTTCTTCCCGCAATTTTTCATCTCATCGTGCATCCTTTGTTAAGGATCGTATGTCTAACGAATCGTTCATGATTGACACTGGATCCAGCTGTTCTATTTGGCCTTTGCGTCTTACTTCAGACGAGCCGAAGCAACATGCCATTAACCTGCACGCGGTGAATCTATCCCCGATAAAAAAAAAACTTACGGTCAGGTCTCATTAAACCTAGCTCTCAACCTTCGAAGGGATTTTAGATGGGTTTTTGTTATAGCAGATCTGCCATACCCCATTCTGGGCGTGGACTTCTTAAACCACTTTCACTTGTTAGTAGGTGTCAGACGACAGAGACTCGTGGACGATTCTACGTCTTTGTTTATGCCTACTCGGGTTACTACTAATGCTTTTTTCAGCCCGTCATTTTTTGTCGCCACTGCTGGTGACCAGTACCACTCTCTTTTGGCTTCTTTCCCAGAGCTGGTAGATCCGACTTTCAAATCAATCAAAGTAACACTCGAATCGCTTTTATATCACTACTTCTGGACCACCCGTTTTTTCGCAGCTTAAAAAGGCTCGATCTGAGTTTGAGCATATGCTTCAACTCGGCCTTATTCGCCCCTCCACCAGCCCTTGGTCATCTCCTCATCATTTGGCACGGAAAGGGGATTCAGATTTTTGTCCGGTGGGAGATGACAGACGTTTGAATGTGATCACTGCTCCCGATCACTATCCGATAAGGTATGACCGGGATTTTTCTTCAAACTTGCATGGTTGTACTATTTTTTTCCAAGACTTACCTCATCCGGGCTTATCGTCAAACTCCGATGAACCTTGACGACATTCCAAAAACTGCCGTTGCCACCCACTTTTGGAAGTATCGAGTTCCTGTTTATGAGCTTTGGTTTGCGGAATGCAACGAGTACATTCCAGAGGTTTATTGACGAAGTTGTCCGTGGACTTGACTGTGTTCGCTTACGTCGATAATTTGCTCATAGCTAGCGACACGCGTGTAAATCACCTCCAAAACTTATCTCAACCTTTTCAGCGTCTTCGCACCTACAATGTGCGAATCAACCCCGATAAGTGTGTTTTCGGACAGACCTCTCTGGAATTCTTAGGTCATTATATCGACTCTAATGGTATCCGACCTCTCTCCTCCAAAGTCGATGCAATTCATCGCATCTCACCTCCCACTTCTCTACGCCAACTGCGTCATTTCTTGGGAATCGTCAACTTCTACAGGAGATTCATACCTAAATGTGCAGACAAGTTACTTCCCCTGACTATTGAAAGCAAATGAAACAAGAAATCCTCCTATCACTCTATCAGTCGAGACATTATCTTTTGAGTCAATCAAGAAGGAAATAGCTTCTGTTCCTTTGCTTGTACATCTGGTTCCTGATGCTCGTCTCTCTTTAACAGTTGATGCATTCTTTTCTCGCCAATTAAAGTCAACTGAACATCCTTACAGTACGTATGATCGTGAACACTTAGCGATCTACCTGTCGGTTCGTCATTTTCAACATCAACTCGAGGGTCGAGATTTTGTGATTTATACTGATCACAAGCCTCTTACGTTTGCTCTGTCACCTAAATCGGACAAACACTCGCCTCGTGCTTTTCGTCACCTGGACTACATTTCCCAGTTCACGAGTGACATTCGGCATATACCTGGAATAGAGAACGTACCTGCTGACGTACTCTCTCGTCTCCCTGTGTGTTCTCTTTCATCTCCAGCTGCAATCGACTTAACTGCCATTGCGCAGGATCAGCCAGCTCTGGATACATTGGATCTAAGTTCTACCAAGTTGTCTTGTTGCAAGTTTTCCTATCTTCCACTTCCGTCTGCTGAAGGCGCAATCCTTTGTGACACAGCCACTGGTTCTCCCAGACCGTTTGTACCTGAGAACTACCAGCGTTCCGTTTTTGATGCCTGGCATCGCTGCCTCGGTAAAGCTTATTACGGCTCGGTTTTTCTGGCCTAATATGTGTTGCATGATCACCGCTTGGGCACGCACTTGTGTGAAATGCTAGCGTTCTAAAATCCACAGGTACATTCGCGCTCCTCTTGGACAGTTTTCTCCGCCGGAGACTCGCTTTCGTCATGTCCACATTGATCTGATTGGACCATGGCCTGTCAGTCGCGGTTTCTCTTATATATTGACATGCGTCGATCGTTTCTCTCGTTTCTCACATTTTTGCACCATATCTTGTTGTTTGCGATCGGTTACCATCTTTGCTCTTTTTTTGTGCCTGCTCCAGTTATTCTCTATCTTTGCACTGGCGTTCTCAGGGGGAGCCCCTGTAGCAAGACACAAAGAAGTCAGCGCCATTTTGAAACAGTGAGATCTCGCCTGCAACCATAGCCATATGCGAGACAAAAATGAGATCTCCCCTGCTACCATTATTTCAGGAAAAGCCAACAACATTTTCTCTCTCATTCTTCTCACGCTGACGCCGAACAAGACTTCAAAACCAAGAGCTCACAGCGGACTTTTGTCCCGTTGTGATACCACATGCATTGTCTCCAGAGGTTATTGAACCTCACGTGTATGGGAGAGGATGGTTATTGAAAGCAAACCCCTTGTACGAAGCACCTGTGAATAAACGGTTATTGAATTTACTCCGCCTGATAACTTCATTTTTCGTATTTCCAGCTCCTTAAATCAATCAACAGAATAATTATAATGGTAGAAGAAGATACCCCAAAGTATCATAAAAACCTCCCTTCCATTATAAATGAATAATTAAATAATTAAATTAAATTAAGAAAATATGAAGTAGTCCATAATTTTTGTAATTCCAATTTATAAATACCTTCTAAGATACTCCTCCAGCTGTTTATGGCTGGCTAAGATCATCCTGTCCAGGGTTCAGCATCTTGATCAGGCCGAAAAGGTGGGTGGGGAACTCCACTACATGCAGTGGTAGCATGTTGTCGATAAACAGGTCTACATTCCTTCTGTCCACCATAGACTGACGGACGCTAGTGCCAGCAGTTTGGGCAAACACCTTGCCAATGCTGGGCTGGCAAGCTTTCTTTGCACATGGCTGCAAAGATTGGCTACTGGCACTGATACCAGAAGATTGCCCGTGTTTCCTCTTCTCAAATTAGATGGCATGCTTTGAGTGTTTCCCTTTGACATGCAACCTCAAGTTCAGAGGCTCGCCACTTGTCCCTTGATGGTGGTCTGCTTGGGCTGGCACATGATGCACCAGAAGTACAAGATTTTGCTGTTCCTCTTATCCCTTGACGTAAGGACAAAGTGGTCCTCCAGGGAGGGCCACGGGTTCTGAGGCTCCTGGCTCTCAACCTGAACGGCCTCTGCCCCACCCGCAGTCATTGCAGTCTCCTCAACAGGCCCTTCATCCTCAGGCCGAACAAAAACGTTTTCACCTTCCATAACTATAAGCAATAATTTGATAAGCCGATAACGTACACTGCTGTTGCCGATACTGTAAGACACCCTAATGTGACAACGTCGTAAGTGAACACAACTCAAAACTGCAGAATTACACAATGCTGTTCAGCTAGCTGCTGTTGCGTCGACCAGTCACGCCTTGTCACGTGTACATATAGTAATCCAATAGCGTGCTTGACGGACTCTTCGCTAATCCACTAAACGAAAAGTTAGCTTCGCTAATTAGCAGTTAGTGGATTAGCAGAACTATGCTGACCACTGTATATATCTGTGTATATTTATATATCACTCTCTATCTCTCTCTCTGTATATATATATATATATATATATATATATATATATGCATATATATACACACACACACATATACATTTATATATCATTTGCAATCAGTAAGTAGATGATATTCGCTAAATGCGTAGTGTGAGTTCGTTCCGCCAGTATGTTTGTTGCTCTTTTCTTATAATACCTAATACTGTTTGTCTTAAACATTGCGAATTGATAACTAGAAGTCGTTTTTCTTAAAGAATACAGGTTTAACTTTATTCAGAGAAGGCACTTTTATAAATTGAGCAAATAAATGGAAAACAAATATAAATGTTGAAGGCTTAAAATAGTATATTCGGTATATAATAATTGTAATTTAAATCATTTATTATAATAATTATGATTAATATAAAAATCTACCATATCTGTTCAATAACCATCAAATAATTTCAGTTCAAGAGTTTTCCTTCTTTCAAATAATTTGTGATATTGAAACAGTATCTACAATCATTTTTATCACAACAGTAAGTTTGTTAAAATAAGAGAAACGTATACTATTGTTTTAAATTATTCTAGTCTGCTTCTTTGCGTAACTGCTGTCAGATTAGGCATAAGCCATTTACATATGAAATATATAAAATATTACGAAACTTTAACTATTTGAAGTGCGAAAACTGCAAAAATTCTAAACCAAACAATCTGAAATTTTAATATTTATTTTCAACAATCGAAATATTATCTATTACTAAAACAAATTTAGAAATACTTATCTTCTCTATAGCTTATATGAGAAAGTAGGCTTTCGCTTCTTTCTCTTTATATATGAACTGATATGGTAGATCTGAATATATTTTAAGGAATGCGGTTAAATGCTTAGTAAAAAGTTATACCTTTACATATGCAAAAGGTAAAAAAGAGAATATAAAAGTTATATTAGTTCAAATAATATATATTCCTTGTACTTGCTATCATTGTGAATATAGAAAACCAAAATTAAAAGAACAACAAAAAGGTTTCATTTCCCAGTTGAATCAGTGCCGTAATTTGCTTAGTATTTTCTTTGAAAGAAAGTAGTCGGACCGGATCGGTTAACAGATCGAACTGTAGTAGTAGTTGAATGCCTCTCAGTTGCAGGCCGATGGGCATTAGTGTTATCACTTCCTTGAGACGATTCTCTTGAGACGATAGTCTGTCCTGCTTGTGCCCGACATTTGCGACATACTGTGAGTTTCTCCGAAACTGCTTTCTCCACCGCCCATAGTACCATTGAGGTTATGGAAATATGCTCTCATTTGTTCGTTCAAAGAACGACTCTGAAGATGGAAAGAAAATGAAAATAAAATACACATAAAGAAAATGAAAAAAAATAAACATAAAAGAAAATTAAAACAAAATAAACATAAAAGAAAATGAAAACAAAATAAAAAAAGAAAAGAAAATCAAATAATAAACATCAATATAAAAATGTGATTTACTATTTAGTTATGACAGGGTGAGTTGTGTGATAGATTCAATAGAACGATGCATTTTTACACTTTGCAGTACTTAATCACAGAAATTTTACCGAGATTGAATATGTCGATAAAATAAAATATTTAAAGCTATACCAGTCAGATATAAATTTTATTGTAACCAAACTAAACCTTTCTTCCAAAAATGCGTGACCTCGTTCCTTTGTTACAAATCTTTATTTAGACACAAGAATGCAGCAGATGATAGAAGTAGTTGAGAAACAGAGAAAATACTTTGTAGTATTTTACCTCTTTACATAACGCCGAAGTCACCAAAAGGCTTAATTTAGATATCATTATTTCCACTGGAGGCCAATGTCTATAGGGGAAGGTGTAAAATTGATTGACTCGACTCGAGTGTAATTACCGGTAACTGTTTTGCAAACCAAAAAGGTACTAAGTTCAACGGAAAATCAGATCTAGCTGGGTGTAAGCTCACATATAAAAACGCGACGCTAACTGATGCAGAAAAGGGATTCAGATCCTAACTTTTTTCTTTCGATTAATTTAACATTTTTATACAAAACAACGCTCATCAAATTTACAGTGGGTAACCGCGTATAGCTGAGATTGACATGAAGAACTACAGGTCTCTGCCATGGAGAGTCAATAAATTTACACACATATTTTGAATTTAAAAGTTTCTCTTGTTTGAATTTTGGTTGCTCAAAGTTTTCAGGCAAATAAATGTTATATTTTCTTTAGCAAACATTCAGGAACCAATGGAATATCATGAAATCAGTGCCTTTTGGGTTCAATGTTAGCTTAAGTAATGTCTACTTGCAATTATCGGATCGCCGTAGTTTGCTCTCAAAACTGGATTATTTTAATTGACCATAAATGCCTTATATTTTCAGAGGAGAGACAATTAGGATTATTTTAATATTCCTAGATTTCCCGTCATCATTAGCGTTGTAAAATGAAGAACTCACTTAAACCAGTCACCTAAACAAATCCGAAAACTGTTTCACAAGCTACAAAATTCACTCATCTGTTAGTCTCGGCAGATATTTGTCTCCCACTAGCGATGTAAACAAAAGTGTTTATATGCACCTAAAGCAAATGGTAACTACCACAGTTTTCTGTGTTCTAACACAGCATCCACTTTTAAGTGGAGACAAAAATTATCTCTTGGTATTAATACTGCCTTTGTCGCTATGAAGCATTTTTCACGTACAGGTGAAATATTTTGAAGATCTCATGTAAACATAAATTATTATTTACCCAAGAATAAGACATTTGTCCGCTTCTGTTCAGCAACTGAACTTCGTCAGTTGAGTTACGGGTGAGTATTTCATCAGCTCTGGCAGACAGGTTTTGGTAAATTTGATCTATGTCAAAACCAAGCACACGACGACTGGAGCCGTCTGAATTGGAAATGTCAAAGAAATGCTGATAATTTCTCCATGCCTGTGACTGTGAGTATAAAGAAAAGAAAACAGTTAGTTGTGAAATAACGTGATCAAGACAATATATTAAGTAATGGTGCTTAATTTTATTTTAACGTTGGTTTTAATCCAAATGCTTTACATATACTGATGGTTTAGCAATTGTCATTAGTAATGTTAAATTTTACTTTAATATAGAGACTAGCTTCTTGACGATTTTCAGAATTAAAACAGAGTAATTGCTTGTTTTGATTTTCTTATATTTATATATGTATATTCTTTGCCAGATTAACGAGAATTTCGTTAACTTTGCATGTCGAATTTAATTCATCTATCGGGTTTGGTACAAGCAACGAAGAAAGCCGTAAAATAAACAAGTTGAGAGGATCTTGAGTTGAGTTGTTTATTTCTATCGATAACCTATTTCAATAAAACAAGGCGGATGGCAGCCTTCAGCAAAACTGAGAAGCACAAAATATGTCAAACATCTAATTTGATAACCAGTTATAACATCAGTATTTGCAAACTCTGTATTGAACATTTACGTGTATAAATATCCATAAACGTATATGTGCCCTTATCATACTTTAATAACAAGCAGAAATATTTTTGATTACAATAGAAACAAAGGGAATTAAGATAACTTATTACTAATGATATTTAATTTCAGCACTTCGGGTGTGAATATTCTTTATTAGAAAGAAATTCAAATGTTTATATGGTCCAGTAAATTTGCAAGTACAGTATTTATTATTTTTTTTTTTGCCTATTTACGCTGTTGGAGATTACCTTAATATCTATTTGTTTCAAGTTGCTTTGGGGAGTGTACAAAAGTGCTAATTCAGTATAGGGTTTGATCAAAATATTATACATTAATTTTAATAAACTCGCACTACTTACAGTTATAAATCCTACCTCTATATGGTAGGTATTACAGGTAGGACGACTTCGCTATAGATTTTGGATTTATTTAGAACATTGTCTAACGAGATTCGATCAAGTATACCTACGGCCTAGAATTCATCACTTTATCTACTAGACTTGATGCAAGTTCCCCTGTAATAATTATGAATATTTTACTAGCACGTCTAAAGTTTTGGAATCGACAGTTAAAATTAGCATCATTTTAAAACCCGATGCATGTTAAATCAATTACTTGGGAGAGAATGCAAATATCTTGTAACTCTCGCAGTTATAATTAACAATCGTAAAATAGCTTATTACATACCTCAGAATGTCTTTCATATTCGCCAAGGACCACCAATGCACTAATGAGAAGATCATGAGAGAAACCAGCCGAACGCATGTACCAACCCATTCTAGAACTAGTTCTTGAGTCAATGCTGACATCGTCACGATTGAGAAAGGCACTGGGATCAGGGGCTGCATAACCGCGGATCCTGCTTCGAGCCTCATTCACTTCAATAGATAAATAGTCGGTGAGATTTTTTTGTTCAATCTCTATAACACATCGTCGAATATCATCCTGGTTGTCGGTCAAGAAAGCACTTTCGAGTTCTGTGCGAAGGAAAGAAAAATGAGTATATTACACAATCCATGTGTATCTATTGCTGTGTATAAATATAAATATGCACAAACATGTGTGTATGTGTGTCTGTTTATGTATGTATGGGTGTGTGTGTGTGTATGAGTTGTAGGCGCAGGTTTGGCTGTGTGGTAAGAACTTTTCAACCATATGGTTTCAGGTTTAGTCCCATTGTGTGGCATCTTATATATATGTATATATATATAAATTTATTTTGACCGAATCAGTCTCTTGCTACTCTGAGTTTCACCTGTAGGTGCACAGGATCTCCAGGCAAGTTGTTACTGGAAAATTGATGGATTTTGCACATTTGTATATAATCTTCTAGTCATAAGTTTTGGTGATGGGGAGAAGGTATGATTAAGGGGCGGAAAGGAACAAAACATTTATCCTCCAAATCTTTTTGTACTATTCTATATTTTGCTTACCATTTTACTATTTTGTCCATCCCTTCCGAACCCTTGCTACTTCAACTACCATGTTATATACAATTTTATTTTTTTCATGGCTTTTCATCATGTTATTCCTGAATTGTACTTCTTCAAACTCCTGTAATTTCTTCTTTTTCTATTTCTTTTCTCCTTTTCCATTTTCCTTTTCTCTTCCTTCTTTCTTTTTTCTAATTTTCCTTTTCTGTTTTCTGTTTTCTTTTTCCTTTTTCCCTTTCTTTCTTTCTTTCGTTCTTTTTCCTTTTCTTTTTCCTCCTCTCTTGTTGCTCCTTTATTTTTCTGCCTATGTTCTTTCTATCATGCTGTTTTCTTTTCTCGCTTTTCTCCCTTTTCCTCCTCTTTTCTTCCCTCTTGTTTTCATTCTCCCCCACCTTTGTCATACTTCCCTACTACCACCACCACAACACGTAACTAGAAAATTATATATAAATGGTTGCACACCCATCAATTTTCCAGTAACAACTTGCCTGAAGATCTTGTGCACCTACAGGTGAAACTCAGAGAAGCAAGAGGCTGCCTCGACCAAAATAAAATATTATTAATCTCTGCCATGGTTTTAAATACTCTTTTTTCCGACAATCCAC
>NC_068987.1:38684221-38690357 GCF_001194135.2 Octopus bimaculoides
ACACACACACACACACACACACACACACACACACACACACACACACACACAGTGTATTGTTTTTAATATTTGATATTTCTAGGGTAACGAGCTGGAAGAATCGTTAGCACACTGGGAAAATGCTGAGCGACATTTTGTCCGTCTTAACCGTTCTGAGTTCAAATGCCGCTGGAGTCAACTTTGTCTTTCATCTTTCGAGGTCAATAAAATAAGTACCAGATGAGTACTGGTGTCGATGTAATCGACTTACCCACTCCCCCAAAATAGCTGGCCTTGTGTCAAAATTTGAAACCAATATATAAATGTCTGTTGGAGAGTTATGCATATACTTAACCGTATTTCAACATTACATCATATGTAATTCTGCTTGTGAATAGGTTTGCATCTTTGAGATTGCAGTCTCATTGTAAATGTGACTAACTCTTAGGGAAATAGAAGACAAGATGGATCATGATTATATAGATACTTAGATTCCTAGTCAATTCATATACAAAAAAGTATTATATAGCTTAACTGAGCCTATAACCTGCGACAGAATTTACTTAATTTACAGAATTTAGTTTATGTTTTCGTTTAATTGTCTATCATCAAGAAATGCGGAACAATTATTAATAATAGAAATGTGGAACAATCGTTAATAATAACGAATCAAGAGTCTAGAGTAACTGTTGCCCTGGTTAATTAGTTGATGATAAAGATCATAACAAATAGAAACATCTAAATTTATTTGAAATTGAAATTTTCTTACTGTCTTTAATATTCAAAGCATCCAACAATGGTCTGGCTTTCTGAATTTGAGGTTCCAGATCAGGATGTCTATAAGGCTCAGCATCAGCAATTGCTTTCTCCAACTTAGGTTTGTCCTTATGAATTATTGATGTATTTATTTGGTCGAGCAAAGTACCAACCTGCTCGGGTGACAAGCTTCTTGCTAAAAATGTTCAATGAAATAAAGTGAAATAAGAAACTGGAGAAACATATATAAATAAACATATACAGGCATACATATAAATAAATAGACAGTTGTTGATTGATATTGTCATTTCTAAATGGAATCTCGTATGTCGAGTTTAATAGATTTATATTTGTATTCGTGAAGGCATTCGCGGAAAGAATGTAGCATGTTAGATCAATGTCTCAGAGTATTTCGTCTTTCCCTCATTATTCTGAGTCCACATGCTCTCACGGTCAGCTTTATCTTGCATCCTTCATAGGTCAGTTTAAGCATTTGTTGCCTTTACTAAAATTTGTGAGCTTGTGAGTATGTTAGAAATCATAATCATTATTGTTTTCATTCATAGACTTTTGCAGCCAGTTAGACTGATACTTATGTTTAGTACGGATACTTATGTTTAGTATCCGTAACGTGATACAGTTGGCAGATAAACATATATAGCAGTATTATATGGAGTTGTATGAACTACACAGAACAAGGATTATTGACCAAACAAGGCATAGATTTTCAAATTTGGGGCATAGACATTCAAGTGGCATGACATGCCCTCGCCAACTAATTTGGCGCTTCTCCTGCGTATATATTGATGGACTTTAAAATGGAAATATGTTTCTACAAAACTTTACGGTATCATTTTGTGATGTGAATAAAAATCAAAAGAATGATCTTTTATTCAAACTTTTGATATTTTCGTATCTTTTCACTAGGAATGCAGAATACAGGTCGATGAAAGCAAATTGATAAATTTCATAAAAACTAAAAGAAAACAAGGTTAAATTTAATCTGCTAAAAATGCAGTGATTAAGAAGAAAATTCAATATATCCGGCTACTTTTGCTTTTATTCAAAATATTAATTTCTCTTCATTAACCACAATGAGGAGTTTGTAACGGAGGAGGAGGTATTTTCTGTGCTACTTCTTTGTTTCAGGAACTGGGGGAAGCAACTTCCGTATAATCATACATATATATGTGTGTGTCTGTGCGGGTGTAGCCGTGCGTATATATCTGTGTGTTTATATAGGTTTGTATAATTAGAAAACTGGTAACGAAGGTAATAAAAAGAACTTAAATTACTAACATCTGCTACCACCATCCAAAGAATCGAGAAGGTCTCTGGCTTGCTTTATGTTACTGCTTAATTCTGGAGACTTGGCTGCTTCAGCTTCAGCAATAGCACGTTCAAGACCAATAATATCTTTCTGTTTAACAGCATGGTCTAGTTGATCACGCAAGACAGATGGAGATTTTGGAGCTAGAAACAAAACAAAAACATTTAAATGATTTATTGGAAAAGTACAAATTTTACATTATCATGAAGGTAAAAAGCGTTTATCGCAGAACATTTAGATAAAATCCATAAAACACGAAATTTTCAATCGTCCACTGATATCATTTATTTTTTTTACACATGATATGCATTAAATTTGAACATCATTGCGTAGCAAAAGCGGAAAATAGGCAGCAAGAATGATTTTATTAATCTAAATATCTGACATGTTTATTTGAGTGTATAAGTTGTCTTTGTAAAAGAATACTAAATATATGTAAGTCCAGCAATTTCAGAGAAGAGGCTAAGTCGATTACATCGACCCCAGTATTCAACTGGTACTTATTTCATCGACCCCAAAGGGGTGAAAGACAAAGCCGACCTCGGCGGAATTTGAACTCAGAACATAAAGACGAAAGAAATACCGCGAAGAATTTTGTCCGCGAAGACTTTTGATACCTCGCTGCCTTACTAAACGTATATGATATTTGCATCAACTATAAATAAATAATTTCATCAGGTGACTGATAGGAGTCCTTGGAGAAGTTATAACATTATATTACAAAATGTTATGATAATCCTGGGTTCTTCAACAATATTAGAATAAATAGATTTTTGTCAGTTTCAACGAGGAACTGAACTATATGCTGATTCAATCAGCCTTTAATTAACTAAGAATTACACAGGTTCACACAATCTTAATGCAATCCTCATGCAGAATCAGTATGGCGCAGACTCTGACAAGGTTGAATTATTGGGCACAATCTATCACAAAGGGCTTCCAAACATCTACTTATTTTCACTTACACTTTCACTCATAGGTCCAAAACTATAGCGAAATACACTTTCCCAAGATGCGGCCAGCAGGATCATCCATGATATACAATTGTTACAGAAGTAAAATTGTTTTAATCAGAAACTAATATCTCATGGTTTCTGTGCATCGGAATATTGTCTCATATTTTATGATTCATGTTAGCATTTTGAAATAACAGTACAATTACGTGGGAAAACTATAGTTGCTTAAATACATTGACTACGTGCCAAAAGCTAATGCTATCAATATCAGCGGGACTAAAATCAAAGTTAATACCACTTGGACTTTTAAGCTCAGAACATAAATGAAAAAAAACAAAAAAAAAACAGAACAGAATTGTATTGTTTCCAACATTCTAACATTGCTATTTTTCAATATAGTATATTATTTTGAAATAATTGCTTACATTATCTCAAAGCCCCCTTAAATCTATATAGAAGAAAAACAGTATTCCAAACGAACCCGGATATATTTGAATAATACATTGTATATTCGAAGCTAAACATTGCCTAGCACACTTGCGTTCCGTTAAGCATTATTTTTTCCCTGAGGCCTCTTATTTGACAATAATTATGTTACCTTAGCAAAATAATAATAATAATAAAGAACAGTAAGAGAAAGGCTGACAAATTTGGGAGTGACCTGGATAGATTACTACGATATGGTACCACATAGCTAGAGCGGAAAAAACCATGGATATGGATATCTATAAAGTGGCAGTTAAGATCAAAGCATTAATCTGTGGCAGTATGAGACAATGGAACACCAAGTAGCAGCCCATTGGAAAAGTTAGCATAAATCGAGAATTATTTCAGGAAGATAGTTGCTATTCGTTATAGTTCTCATGCCACTCACTTGTATGTTACAATAGGTAAAGACAGCCTATGATCCGAGGAGAAGCATTGAAAAACCAAACCTTTTACTCTATATAGATGATTTGAATTTGTTCACGATAAATGAGGAACAGTTGGACAGTCTAGTAAATAAATTGTGCCTGAATATTTTCTGGAGATATTCGATGGATTTTGGGTTTCCCAAGTGCAAGGTATTGATTCTGAGGAAAGGAAAATTGGTCCGAAGTGAAGGTATAACAAATGCCAGGAATGAAAATAATAGAATGAAGGAGAGTGCAAGGTGTTAATCCTTGGGTGAAATGAAGCAGGATAGTTGAGATGACAAAAGCAGATCTACAGATTACAGCAGATCTGTAATACAAGAAAACTATTGACAATGTTTGCTGCCCATCAGCCTACCATGTGTCTCTCTTCCCAGACGTATTTCTCCCAGGCAGAGTCAACGAGTAATGTCGACCTGAATTTTTTTTTAGGGATTTGTAGTCTCTATGAGAGCCTTTTGCCATTCACACTCCATGTATGGCATTTGTTTGGGATGGGCCCGGACCAAGTGGTATCTACGACTGTATTAGAGTTTTATTTGTCGAGTATCTTTCAAAGACGCTTAACTTGTTACCTTGGTTTCCTGAGTAAATAAGAAATGATAAACGAGTGACATAACACAAGTTAAGAATATTGTGGAAAACCAACCAACAGATCGGTGGTTTGTATTCTGTCATCACCAAATTGCTGTGGATGTTGTATCTCAAATGGACTAGTTGAAATCGCTAAAGATAAGTACTGCAGCTGAAATACCATAAAACTGACTGGTTGTTTGTTAGCTACCAAACGTTGAACTCAACCACTCTTGTGGATTTAAAGACGCCTCTCCAATATTAATCAACAAACCTTAATTCCAAAGATCATCTTATAGCCAATCTGATATAAGGTTTAGTCTTTTCCTCAGATTATGGATTGTGTAGTGTCCAGTGTACAACAACCAATTGCATGTTAGACTTACCAGTCAGAGATCCATAACCAGATGGACATTTTTCTCCACTAAATGTTACCATAGATTCCTAAAAAAAAAACAGCAATCCTACCGACTCGACCAAGGCTGACTTTCTACTTTATCTTAGACAAAATGATATTGAGAGATACTTACCTTTATGTACACCTCCGATACTATTTAAAGTATCTCTTGCTTGCTGGATATCTCCCGTCAGTTCTGGATGCCCAGCAGCAACACATTCGCTGATAGCTTTTTCAATAGCATTAGGATCCTTTTGTCTTATGGCAGATTTAAGTTTGTTCCGCAAAATATCTGGAGACTTTGAACCTGAAAAGGATTTTAAAAATAATCATAGATATATGCAAGGATTAAAAATAAGACTAGAGTTACAGGAAGCTTACAACTTGATTGACAGTTTTTAAAGTATTCAATTCTCTAACTGATTTCTCTCGTGGTAACAGATAAGACCTAGATTTACTGCAAATGCGGTAAGTGGGATTATATGAACGGGTAAGTATATGCATATTCTTAGGAAATCAAATATTTGATGTGAATTTTATTTCTCTGAATGCATTAGTAATGTGAGATATATAAACTTTATCTAGGAACGGAAACTAAAATGTAATATCAGTCGCTGGGAGTTTAACGCTTGTTATATGATGATTGCACATAAAGATTATAACATTAATTAAAATAACGCAATCCTTTTATCACAGTTACAGAAGGATAAAAAGCAAAATTGAACAGGTAGGACATTCAACTTGTAACAAAAATACTGTTACATTATACAATACCAACCTCCTCTGAAAATACGCCGCCTTTCAAAAATATTATAGTATAATAAAGGTACAACGATGCAAATTTTGCAGGAACTTTATTTTAACGAATCCAGAATTTTGAAATGCTATGCTAGCCACTACAGCCCAAAATATTCATATATCCTTTCGTATACATATGGCATTATTATGGCTTGTGTAACTTACCTCCACGACCGCCGCCTATATTTTCAAGTGCATCTCTGGCTTCTCTAAGGTCATATGATAACTCGGGGTAAGCTGCAGCTTCACATTCCTTGATAGCTTGTTCAAGAGCTGATTTGTTCTTCATAGCAACAGCATCATGGAGCATTTTTTTCAGAGATTCAGCAGATTTTGTAGCTATTTGTGAAAGAAGTTAATTCATTAAATGTTTATATACACACAAGCACACACACACACACACACACACACACACACACACACACACACACAC
>NC_068987.1:38690503-38692196 GCF_001194135.2 Octopus bimaculoides
ATATATATAGATAGATAGATAGATAGACAGACAGACAGACAGACAGACAGACAGGCAGGCAGGCAGGTGGGCAGGCAGGCAGGCAGACAGAGAGACAGATAGATAGATAGATAGATAGATAGATAGATAGATAGATAGATAGATAGATAGATAGATAGATATACCAGCTTGAACCAAAAGTGTTTTAGAATTGTCAACTTATATCTCCATGATATATCATTAACTTACTACAAGTTGTACAATCTTGCTGAATTGTTTATTCTTTATTTTACAGCTTTTATCATGAGTGAAAAAATTGCAATTAGAACCATTTCCCCGCTAATTGTGGGGGAAAAGGGCTAAGTGCAAAGGCAGCTGTAAAAGAAATTAACGATGTGGAAGGTCCGAGGATTGTCAACGAACATGTGGCAAGAATTGATTCAGATGTTACAAGGAAGGTGACACAAACCAAGGTCAGATATATCTTCTGTTGTGGAAGGTGTAGCTGTACTTGAAATGGTTGAACAACAGCCAAGTGCAAGCACTCGTACATTGTGAACAGAATTTGATCCTTCACAAAGCGCCATCAATCGACACTTCTATAGGGTTGGCTTTGTGCACAGAACCTATCGAGAAGCTCCTCATGAACAGATCAATGAGCAGGCTCAACAACGTGTGAACGTTTGCAAACAACTGCTGGAAAATCCTCGAAATACCCGTTTTTGAAACTGGGATAGAAAAAAATGAATCTATTTTCGTAATCCCAATAAAAGAAATCAACGGCAGTGTTCCAGCTAGGCTTCAAAACCTGTCGTGAAGCAAGGGCTGTTTGAACAGAAGATTATGTTGTGCTTGGTGAAATTTCGAGGACGGTGGTGGTGTTGCACTTTGAGCTTGTCACAGATGGTCAAACTGTGAACGTTAACTTTTATGCCCAATACCTGCAGCGAGTATATGACGCTTTGAAAGCTCGCTATCCAGTATTGATCAATCGAGGACATGCACTCCTACAACATGACCACGCCCCAAGACATACTGACAATGTGATTACCGAGCGCAAACTTCGGAAAACTGAGGGGCTAGAAATGCTACTTCACCTTGCCTACAACCTGGACCTTGCACCATCAGATTACCACCTTTTCCGAATCATGACTCATTTCCTGCACTGATGGATGTTAAAAAATGAGGATGAGAATGAAAACAGGTGCAAGGAGTTATTTTTTACTTTAAATCAGCCAAATGGTATAAGCACGGAACCGAGCTTCTGGCACAACGATGGCAACAGATAATAGAATATAATGGAATATATTTTGATGAATAAATGCTTCTCATATGTAATTTGTTTGAACTATTATTTAAAACTTTTGACTCAACATGTTACACACACACACATGCACACACATATATGCAAATGCATATACGCGTTCTCTCTCAATCCCCCAGAGAGAGAGAGAGAGAGAGAGAGAGAGAGAGAGAGAGAGAGGGGGAGGGAGGGAGAGAGAGAGAGAGAGAAAGAGAGGGAAGATAGTGGTAAAAAGAAAAGAAAGAGAATTCAATAAGCCAATATACAAAATATACATTTCGTTATTATTTAGCTGTAAAATTACACAAATGAATGCAGTGAGATTTTTCTGCTAATTAAAATTTCAATTTGGTAAGCGCAGTGCACAAATATCTGCCTTTGAATCACTTATGCAACTTTTATGTGTGTGTG
>NC_068987.1:38692366-38702779 GCF_001194135.2 Octopus bimaculoides
ATACATATATACATACATATTCTTTTATTCTTTTTATTTTTACCAATTCCTGGTATTTTTATGGTCACGCTAGAATACAGGCATCAGTATGTCTCAATGTATTTCATCGCACGGATTGCTCGCAAATGAGAGATTTTAATATCACTGCCCTCATTTTTTGCAAAGTAATAATTTGAGCACATATATGAGGTCACTGGGAGTGCAGGGAAAGAGTTTTAATGCGGAAGGCCCAGTGTGGCTGGTGACGTTTGAAAGGAAAGAACGGGTATAACAACGAAGATGGGAACAAGGAATATATATGGGATGTTTCTTTCCCGCATCAAGCTGTGGTTGAGGAGGCTACGTGGGTTGCTTAAAAGAAAAAAATGAGTGAGACTAGGGAAAAACGAAAAGTGTAATATGCAAAATGAGGCAGAGGAGAGCGCAGCTGAGAAGCAGGATGGTGGAGTCGTAAGTGAGGGAAACTGGATGCAGTGAGTTGGGTTCCGAACGTGGTGTTTAAGAGCTGAAGTGCAGTTGATGGTACAAGTACGGGAAGGGGCTGCTTGACTAAATATGAGTGGATAAGCACGTCGAATAAATAGACCTGACATGTATTGCAGCTGAATAATGGTAGCAGTTACACAGCCAGCGAAGACAGAGGAATATAAAGTAGGAGATGGAGTACATGGTCTGTGGGTGAAGGGAAAGTCGAAGTAGGGTTAGGGTTTCAAGCAGAGAGTGTGAGAATGGAATGGTCAATAAGACAGTGATCTCGAGGAGTGAAGGAGGTGTAAGAGAAGTGAAATGACGAGAGATAAAACGTGCTGACAGAGAAGAAAGAGTATTGTTCTTCACAACAGAGAGAGAGAGAGAGAAAGAGAGAGAGAGTAAGAGAGAAAGAGAGGGGGAAAGTGAAGGGGAAAGAGGAGAGGTAGTATAATAACCGAATAATTCTGGGCTGGACCCAATAAACTGGGAAATGATTTCGCTCAATGAAGTCAACATATATGTGATGTAGGTGGTAGCCATTCTTGTGCCCATAGTCTTTCCAATGACTGTTTCTACATCGTAAAATTAAGGGTGAGAAGAAATCATGCAAAATGAGGAATGCAGAGGAGCTAGCATAGTAGGATGTTCAAGTGTTTTTACTTCAGTAATATTTCCGAGAATCTTACCTCCACGTCCGCCTCTCAGAAGGTCCAATTTATCACGAGCTTTTTGTACATCAGATGCCAGTTCTGGAAAACCAGCAGCCGTAGCGTCTTTGATAGCTCGTTCCAATGCTGGTTCATCTGCTTCTTTCATAGCATATTTCAATGCTTCGCGGACTGATTCAGGAGTTTTTATACCTTTTGTTGACAAAATATGGTTAAATGTATGACATATGCAATGTACTATGTTATTATGCATATTGTTTTCTTTTGACAAAGTACAGAAACACAATTATAATTCAATATATTTTCAAATGAATATTATTTCAGAAATTATTGCAGTAACAGATTTCACCTGAATATATACAAAAAAAACAACAACACAAAAGAATGTTCTATATCTATGAAAATAGGAAAATAAACAGTACACACACATAAATTTGTTTTAATACCTGAAAGTAAACAATTTGAATTGTTAATTGTGTATTTCATAATATACAAATATAATACTCGAATATAACACTTATACACATTCACGAGCGCGCGCAAACATATATGTATACCGCGGTAAAAAAAATCATCCTTCGATGATTTAAAAGTATAATAATTACGCTTTTATTTAATCATGGATGATCAAAGAAAACGCATGTAAAAGCAAAATTGTAAAACATTTTGAACGCACAAAAAACAGCAAAATTATGTAAGGAAATATTGTTCATCATATGTGAGCTGGTCCCTGTAACAAATGTATTAAGAATGAATTCAATGGTGAAAAGATGCACAGCTTTGCTGTATTAACTCAAATAGACTAAGAATCATGATTGTTGTTATTAGTGAATCTATTAAGTCAGGATAAGTCTCAGTGTTTAGCATTAAAGCGTTGCACACACACACACTCACAATCACACACATATACACACACTTATACATACATGTATGGAATTATTATGCATAGATAATACATAAATACAATTTTTTCATAAGCATACATATATATATATATGTATATGTATCTGTATACACACACACTCACATACACACACATATAATATATATATATATATATTAGAAAAAATAATAAGGTACTCAGAGATCTGGATAGTTGTACATTTACAGATTCTTATTAATATGTTACATGTTTTTATAAATCATATATACAGCGCTTGCATCTACTCTAATAGATTCTTCAGATTTAAATTTGAAGAATCTATTAGAGTAGATGCAAGCGCTAATATATGATTTATAAAAGCATGTGACATATTAATAAAAATCTGTAAATGTACAACCATCCAGATCTCTGGTACCTTATTATTTTTTCTAATATATAATACCTGTACATCACTTCCAAACCTTCTAATATATATATGTATGTATGTATGTATGTATGTATGTATATATATGTATGTATATATATATACGTATGTATATGTGTATGTATATATATATGTGTGTATATGTATGTGTATGTGTGCATGTATATATATAAATATATATGTGTGCGTATATATATATACGCACACATTGGCTACTATCGCTCGACTTCTATCTTTCAGCAAGTCATGCAGCCATTGGAGAAGTTAAAGTCACCCAAAAGGAATACACTGATGTGTTGTTCCAGTTTGGTGAGAACTTCTATCTTTGTTAGGTAGTCGTCAAACTTGCCTGTATGACTCGGAGCATACGGTGGGCGATATGTAGTACATATAACAATATTAAGTTGTTTTATGGGTACAATTTGAGTGTCACACACTGAATTTGAATATGACAGCAGGACATAGGGCGTGAGGTCTTCTCGGATGTACACAGCAACTCCACCATGACTCCTCTCCTTTCTATCTAAGCGTATGACAACATATTGTGGTATGTGTATTTCTGCATCCCCTCTATCAGGTCTAAGATGCGTTTCCACAAGTACCATGCATAAAGCTTGATTGAATGCCGCAAGGTCTCTCAGGAATGAGATTTTTGTCTTACAGTTGCCGTGCAACAGCCCTCCTATATTTAGAAGAAATAGTTTTGTGACGTTTGTGTTGGTGTTACTGGTGGCTATCCTGTATCTGTAGTCGAGGGTAGCCTTGTGTAGAAGTGGGTGTAGTTCTCAGTTTGTGTTTGTAGCCATGTCAGCTACCGATTGCAAATAAGTGTGTGTAGCTAAGAAGTTAGTGTTGAAATCATGTGGTTTTGGGCTCTGTCACACTACGTGGCAATTTGAGCTAGTATCGTCTACTATAGACTTAATCGACCAATGCTTTGCGAATGAATTTGGTGGACGGAGATTGTGCAGAAGTCCTTTATGCAAGTATATGTGTGTGTACGTGTTTGCATTTGTCTCACACTGCTTAACAACTATCGTAGGTTTGCTTACGTCTTCATAACCTATAAGCTGAACAAAAAGAGAACAGAATTAGTATCAAACTCAAAATAAGAACTAAGATCGATGTCATTGAGTAAAAACCCTGGCGAATTGATTTTCCAATATGGCTGTAGTCGTGTGTATGTGTGTGTGTGTGTGTGTGTGTGTGTGTGTGTGTGTGTGTGCGTGCGTGCGTGTGTGCGTGCGTGTATGCGTGCGTGTATATGAGTGTGTGTGCTCGAGAGAAAATGAGGTACAGTGTATATGTATGCATGTGTGTGTATGTGTGTGTGTGTGTGTGTATGTGTATACACATATTTGGATTTGGTTAAACAGAGATGAGCGATAGATAGAAGAATATTGAGCTATACTTGATAACAGATGATGCCGTCGAGAGGTAGGCCCCACGTCGTGCATTCTCTCCTGATGACCCCATACGCTTGCTGGCTTCCAGTATTCGGAGTTTTCGACTGGTAGCACTTGCATGTGCAAGTTGTTTGCAAAGCACACACAGGCACACATACATACACATACATATATGTTTATATATGTTGTTAAACTAAAAATTAAAATCAATAATGGAGAAGTTAAAGAATTAAGACATTGGAAAGTCAAATATAGTCGTTGGATATTACCGAATGCGTGTTCGGTATATGTACTGTGCGGTGATTTAGGTTGCAATTAGATTTGTGGTAAAATTTGAAGGTATGAAAAAGCGGTGGTTGCATCTACCTAGGGACTCATCATACTTATTTAGTAGTATTGAAGAATTGTGTATTAATATGTGGAATGCCTCTTTTAGGAATAGCTTACGGGCTGAGCGTTGACCTTGGTATGGAATTCCTGAATCTATTAGGGACCATGACAAGTTATATGAAGTATTCCTACTTTTGAGATGATGCATATTGTGGATTTACTGTGCTTCTCATATCTATTATATTATTATATATCTTATTATTCTTCCCTTCCTTTTTGAGGTTTATACTCACTTTAGTACATCACCCCTGTACCATTTTCTTTACCTATCTTTAGTACCTTTCAAACATATCACCCCACCTTCCACTTCTCATACCGCTGAAATGCTCTTTGCACCACCTCTATGTCAAACTGGATGTGTGGGCCAGAGCCCTGTCTTGAATGAAGATATAACGGCCACCAAAGGTTTCTGTGACCTAGGGTTACACTTTCTCATCCAACATTTCTGCATAAACTTCACTGTTGACCTTGACACCAGCATCGCTGAATATCACGCAAGACTTGTACCCATCAGATGCAACTGCAGCCCACACCATGAATAAAGCTGGTTTCTGACGGCGTTTAATGACTCCTGCTACCTTCGGGCAAATTTTCTTCATTACGTGCATAAAGCTTGTCATTCTCCCTGTTGGTAACTGCCCCCACAGTGAAGATCTTCTTGTCGGACTAGATCAACACTTTGTTAGCGGCGTCTTTCATCTCAGCTAACATGGTTTTACCCCTGTCGAACCCTTATTCTTGGAAGCTGCTGAAATTAACTGCCGAGATTGTTTCTTGTATGCAGTTAGCTTTAAATCCTCTTTAAAAATCCCGTGCATTAATGGTTTTGAAATATCAAGAGCTTTTGCAGTTTCTCTTGCACTCTTGGAAGGATTTCGGTTCATTCGCTTCTTCACAGCTTCAGCAGTATGAATTGATCGTTTCTTACCAGGATACCAGGAATTGGCTTGTTAGAGGTAGTAGTAGACGTCATATACCGTTTCCAGATATTGAACACTGTTTTATGGCACACATTCAACTGTTTTGTTATGTCCTAGTTGCTCACGCCAACTATTTTCAAAGTGACAATCTGATCACATTTTGCTTTCGATACCACATTTGTTTACAAACCTGTTATAGACGAACGAAACAATAGACACATGAACAAAAGACATATGCAGATCTTTATGTGAAATGTAGATAATATTACCCCAAGCGATATTCTTTATGAAGAGTTTTAAACATGGGTAAATCTTTCTGAGACATCCTGTATATGTGAGTTAGTTGCAAAAATATCTGGAGTTAAATTTGATTTCTTGAGTTTTGAGATGTTTTGAGAGTGGTTGGGATGTTCTTTGTTGTTTTGAATGTATATATGTTTGAGTGTGTGTGTGTGTGTGTGTGTGTGTGTGTGTGTGTGTGTGTGTGTGTGTGTGTGTGTGTGTGTGTGTGTTTGTATATATGTGTGTGTGTTTGTATATGTGTGGTAAATTTTTGGACTTGGTTCCAGAGAGAAAAAGGCTTTGATGTCTCTAAAATACCAATACAAAAACAAGATTTTTAATATATACATAGAATAGACAGAAGCATGTTTTCGTGGGGAAAGCTGTTCACTTCACCACTTCGTGGTTCATATTCGATCCCACTGCATAACAAGTGTATTCTATTGTCACGGGTTATGTGTGAGAGTGTGTGAGTGTGTGCGTGTGTGTGTGTGCGCGCGCGCGCGCGCGTGGTGTGTGTTTGTGTGTTTATGTGTATATGAGTCCAAGTCTATATTTATATCGATATAGAAAACTGTGTTGTATTATATATGCTGTGACCTTTTATTTTGACAAGTAGTACTGAATGAAATTAATACCAGTCTGAAATAAGTATTGGGGTCGGAATTATTGAGTACCCGCTCGAATGTAGTACTCCAAAATGGCTGTAGTCCAACTACGTGTTTAAGTCATAGGAACGTGACCGTTCTAGTGCACAACATCAAAGTTTTAATCGATTAAACCAACCTCAATAATTATTTTAAGTTTGATACTTATTATATATATATATATATATATATATATATATATATATCCCTTGTATTACCTGCATCGCCCAGATTATCGAAGGTTATTATTCCCTTATACGCTTCTTCTGCTCAACTCTTTCCAAAGCTAGGTCTTCCTAGTATTTTACGGTGATATCAGTATTTTCAGGTTGCTTTTTATGCAGACTTTGTACCGAGGATGCTTTCCAGTGCACATTTCACCGTAGAACAGTTGCTTTAGAATCCTTTTATCTTACATACGTACAACATTGCTTGTCCAACGCATTTGAGTAGATACGATGACAGACTGGATGCCTATTCATACACACATACACACGCACATATATATATATGTGTGTGTGTGTGCGCGCACGCACACACACAGACACACACACACGCACACACACACACACACACACACACACACACACACACACACATAAATAAGCAGATAGATCACTACTTAGTGTTTGGGGGATAGCTGAAATGTAAGGCGTACTTTTTCATACCAATATTATTAATTAATTGCTGTTGATAGTGCATATACTGACTTGTTAAGCTTAGACCAATTTTGAATACACATCAAATAGCAATAAACTAATCATTTCTTTGATGACAACATATAAGTATTCTTTCTTTGATGATGGTTTAACGACACCAGAAACTATTTCGAGATATCCCTTTTTCTGTCAACGAAAGATCAAAACCTTGGGAGCAGTCGCTTTACTTACGTTTCATTGCAATGTCAAACTTTAATGCTTATTAAAACGGGATATCTTACATTTAAAATTATGCATGAGTGCACGCATGAGTGCACGCATGAGTGCATATGTATTATGTATGCAAGTATGTGTATTAATGAGCGTTTCTTTGTATGTTTGCTTCACATGTGCTTATTCTTGATAAAGCAAGGTGGAAAGTCCAATATATACAAGAAAAGGAATAGTTCAGCATAATACTATAAGTTTATAATCTGAACTTGTTAAAGATATCAAACTAACCGCGTAAATTATAGCGTTGCCCCCAATTTTTTACCCCTTTGTTTTTATGCTTTTCTTCAGTTAATTCCTAAAGAAATTTGGCATCATTTTCTTAAGACAAAAAAAAAAATAGTAAAAGGATACCAAACATTCTGATCTGACAACTACTAATGAGGCACAATATGTTTAAGAAAACCTCTAAGACAATGGATGATAGAAATTGGGGTGAAGTAACAGCACTCATTATTTCTTTCGAGTTTGGATGGGAAATAAAAATAGAAAACTTAAAAATACCTTATGTGTCTTGGGAGGGTCATTACGCCGGTAATAATAAACACACACACAGGTTCTATATCACTTCTTTATCGTTAATCAATCTGTAAAATATCTAACCAACTAACTAATCGATGGTTTGTTTAATGCGTGTTAAACGTACGATCGATTAGTTAGTTGGTTAATCAACTGCCGATGTGACTATCACTCACATGTGGGTCTTGGCATTTGCAACAGACGCTACTTTTCTAAGCCCGAAGCAAGACTTTCCAGTTTTCCTGACGGAGATTCATGGTCTCGCGGGACAGACTGATACCTCTAAACATACATACATACATACATACATACATACATACATACGTATGTATGTAATGTATGTGCGTACGTGCACACACATACACACACACGCACGCACACCACACATACACACACGCACACACACACATACACACACACACTCACGTATCATATATGATTGAAATAATATAGCATAAAATCGTGATATTTAATCATAAAAATAGAAAAAAAATCTATATTTTTTTCGATTAAACTCAAAAAAATTTAATGAGCTATTTAGTTAGTAGGGTTCAGTTGAAGAATTTTCTAGTACTTATTGTATGATTTAGTTTTAGAAACTGCAAAGTTTATATTATATAGCATTACTTCTGCCGTCTTTCTATGTCTAGTAGTTCCACAAACGTTTTTGGAGCTAAGATAAACCCCGAAATTGTTATCAAATTGCTAACCTCCACAGGGTCTGCTTAACTGCTGTAAATGAGTTCGAGTGGGAAGCATGCCATGAGCTATTTCTGGATATTCTGAGGTGTCACCTTGTCGGACAAATTTCAGTAGACTGGGTTTCTTTACTGATCCTGGCTGTGTTGGATGATGTAAGGTCTTCAAATCATTACAAACGGCAAAGAAATCTAAACTTGATGAGTGTTCTATAATATTTAAGATGAAAATTAAAGGAAAAATCAACAGCAAATGTCTTTCTTTTTGGGCGGGGTGAATATGTAGATATTTACTATTGATTTTCACTGTAGCAAAACAATTTAAGGCAAACATTCGAAGTAAACTTTGAAATTTAATCTAAAGCAAATAATTCACCACACATTTTTCAGAGAAAAATTCCGTTATTTGCATTCTTGGAAAATTAGGTCCTATATTAAACTGGCTTCAACTAAAAGTAAAACAAATTTGAGGATTTGATTTATTTTATGCTTACCTTTTTCTCTCGAACACTAATTACTCCTTTTAGTATAGAACACAAATAATGAAATAATTATAGTCATAAAGTGTTTTCATTAATTTTTCATTAATTCTAAAGGTCAAATAATTTGCTTAGTAAAACAAATAGTTCAAAAATACTGGTCTTTAGAGCACTTCTTTTATTCTTTTCATATAAAAACTATGGATGAATAATGTAATTATATTACTCTAATATAAGTAAACATGAATTCAAATATGTCATTACTACTAAAACTGTTGTAAAAAATCTGAATATATATGTAAATTTAAAAATATGCAAGAGTAACAAAAAGAAATGATAAAAGAAATCATAATTTTTAATATAGTACGAACACATATTTGAGATTCTGTCTCTACCCAAATCAGAACCAATAAACGCTTTGAGATATTCTGATAATCGAGATGAGATGGGACTGACAGTCTGTCTATTGACTGAAACAAAAAGTACTTGAAATTGCCTGGATGTTACATGTCTACCAGTCAAATACTTTTGTTAGTGCTATGTTGAACATTCAAAGGAATATAAGAGCAACGTCAAATCAAGTGGCACTAGAATATATTTTGTAACGGAATTTGTCGTTATTTAACATTACGAATTAACTGCAGCAATTCTGTTTAAACTTATCGGAAACATCCCATTATAAGCACCAATTTGAAACAGAAGGAAAACAGAAGAGATAAATGAGTTAATCTAGGTCTGTTTCTTCTGCTTCAAATTTTAAAATATGAATAAGCAAGTCTGTATTAAAATTGCAACATACTGTTACCTATCTATCTATCTATCTATCTATCTATCTATCTATCTATCTGTCTGTCTGTCTATCTGTCTGTCTGCCTGTCTGGCTGGCTGGTTGGCTGTCTACATACACACGCGCACGCACACACATACACACACACGCACACACACACACGCGCACACACACACACACACACACACACATACATATATGTAAATGCATATATCATACTATCATAGGTGCAGGCGTCGCTATGTGGTAAGAAGTTTGCTTCCCAGTCACATAATTCCGGGTTCAGTCCCACTGCGTGGCACCTTGGGCAAATGTCTTCCACTATAGCCTTGGACAGACCAAATTCTTGTGAATGGATTTGGTAGACGGAAACTGAAGGAAGCCCGTCGTGTCTTTGAGTCTGTGTTTGTCCCCACCACTGCTCGACAACCAGTGCTGGTATGTCCACGTCCCCGTAACTTAGTGATTCGGCAAAAGAGATCGATAAAATAAGTACCAGGCTTATAAAAGTAAGTACTGGGGTTACTACATTCGACTAAAAAGTCTTCAAGGCGGTACTCCAACATGGCCATAGTTTGAAACAAGTAAAAAAGATAAATGATATCTATCTATCTATCTATCTATCTATATCTATATATATATATATATATATATATATATATGTATCAAAGAAGTAAGGACCAAAATCCTTCAAAGGGATGTTAAACATCCAGACCGCCGGTTCAATCCGAGCAAAGAATATATAAAAACTATATATTTAATATTGGTATAATTAATAGATAAAGTATAAGGAAAGGAAAAAATATAAGTGTAGACGATCTTTTAATACAAAGTTGGTACAAATCCGATAAAGATTCTTCAAGTTGTTTCCAAGCCTAATTAATTCCAAAACAAAACGAAAAAAATAATC
>NC_068987.1:38702952-38704137 GCF_001194135.2 Octopus bimaculoides
GAGAGAGAGAGAGAGAGAGAGAGAGAGAGAGAGAGAGAGAGAGAGAGAGAGTGAAAGTGAGAGTGATAGTAATGGCAAAGAAGTGCTTTTAAATAAAACAATACACAAATGTATAGAAAGCATATATTTCATTAAGTAATGTAAAACACATGGAAGAATACTGCTGAAAGTTGCAGAGGGCAAGTGATTTTGTGAAGAGCAGTTAAGCTGAAGCAATTTTGTCTTCGAATCGCATGACCCACCTCTACAGTTACCTTTTGGAGCTGCAAGATAACCTCTAGCCTGTTGAATCTCAGGTAACAACTTCGGATATTCAGCACTTATACATTCCTTGATTGTTCTCTCAGTAGCTTCTGGATTATTTCCTCTTTGAGCAGGCTCAAGTCTCGCGCGCAGGGATTTAAAGGGTTTTATACCTGGTAATCACATTTTTTAGCAATATATAATCTCATTTTATATGTCATATCGCATTATTTTCGCATTATATTATATCGCATTATATTTTACTATATGTTAAAGTTATATTATTACACTGGAATTTGTAAGTGTAGCCATATAGAATAGGTAATATGTTGTTTTGTACTTTTAGATCTAATTGAAATTCAGCTTTCAATCTAGTGTTAATGACTGGAATCAACTCACCAGGTTCCCTGCCTACTACGCACATGACGCGCATCTTATAAAGAGAGGGGTGTGTAAATATAACGTACTTTCTTTGACTTGCACATCCATTTAAAATCTTACTGCCTCTATAGCTTTTATGGTATTCATCTGCAATCAAACATGCTTCTGAGTCAATCATGGACGTGTTCAACTACAAAATTTTAGGAAATGTTTCCATTTGCAAACCTTGTTCGAAATAAATATTTCACATATTAATTCTAATTGTTAATTCACAGTTAATTCTAATTGAATGGCATAAATGTTTTGTAATTACTCTGGAAATATATGGAGAATAAATAAGTTCATAATTAAATTAAACTAGGACTGATTCATTAGAAGATACATGCTTAAATGAAAGATAAAAGTTAAGTAATAGTTGGCAGTAGTCAGTTTTCAAAAACTTTCGGATACATTGTTTCTGGGACTAAACTTTATTCTAACACACACACACACACACACACGCGCGCGCGCGACAACGTGTCTAATTAATTAATGAAAATTAATTCAGGCCTCATCAAGTAT
>NC_068987.1:38704560-38714879 GCF_001194135.2 Octopus bimaculoides
ATATAAAATATGACATACCTATATAGATAATATAGATAAAAGAAAAAAAAACATGTAGTAAATAAACAAACGAACATATACTAAATACACAGTTATTCTTCATGTTCAATGGTGTGACCATCTAACTTGTTGAAAATTCCTTTTGTCTTAATGCACAAGGCCAGAGCCACTGTCAATGTAATTGTTGACAAAAAAGTTATTGAGACTGTAACAGGCATCTGCCTGCAATGAGAATACAAAGATACTCGAAATCCATTTGGCAATCACAATACATGTACACACACATTTGTGTATATGTACATATAGATAATATATATTATGTGTATATGTGTGTGTAAATTTTTGTGATTGTTGATCTCTTATATTCTATATATCATACATTAGTGAACAATGTGGAACAACTAAACCTGTCAAAAGGTTGTAGAAAGATATTGAGAGTATGAGCGGAAGTAGATGATAAAGCGACTGTAATATTGGCAAAGCAAATTAAATGTGAGCAAAAGTACTTCCATTTGAAGCAAGACGTGATATGATTCCAAAAGCAGCTTTATAGAATTAACGATAATTTGCTGTACAAAATATTTGGGAACATTTTTTTTTTATCTAAAGCTTGATATCTGTTCTATATTTGGCATTAGATGAATAGCTAAAAGTTATTGCTCAAATATAGAGAAGAAAAAACATATTAAAATATCTTACTGTAATTTTCATTATACTGAGTATAATGAAAGTTTAATGCTATTAAAAATGCAAGGTTGTACAAAAGAACATTCTGACAGATTTTATTTAAACTGAAATTAAAGAAACAACTATTTAAAGCTGTCACAAAAGCTAAGAAAGTATTGAAGCCTAATTCAATATTTATGGGCTTTTTCGCAGAAGCTGACTAAAACCAACCTGATGCGCGGTCCTCTTCCATAAAATCAAGAGCATAGCGAGCTAACTGGATATCAGACATCAATTCTGGATGTCCGGATCCAATGCATTCTTCAATCGCATTTTCTAATGTCGATTTATCGTTTTGTCTTTTTGCTTGGTCAAGTTTAATGCGCAGGGAATCGGGGGTCTTTACTCCTGGTGAAGGAAAATAACTGTCAGTAATTTAAAATTTTGATAAACCTTTAGCAAAAGCTATCAAGGAAAAAAGACATTTTTGAATATTGCACTGCCATTTATATAATGATTTTCTCCAGAAGTTAATCACCTAACTTGCAAACATTTACAATCACACGGATTGCAAATTCTTCGTACTGTTTCAGCATTTATTGACATATCTCTTTTCATCCGCAGCTCTATTGAGTGAGAATCTCTCGAACAGGTCCCGCTTTATATCAAAGATCTACACGATGTCGTATAAAACCAGTTACATATAAACGAATGCTCGATTACAGGACTTTATACGCCTATATACTTCCTTCGTCTACTGAAAAGTTAACAAACTATCATCAAAGAAGAACCTTAAATCATTTTGGAACAGAGAAACTTAGTTTCATTCACTGGTTCCTAAATAAATTGCATTATATATATAAGAACACGCACTCACTCATACGCGCGCGCGCACACACATATACATACATAATTTTCGATACTATATATCTATATATATATATATATATATAGAAAATGCACATATAAAGACTAACAATCTATGACACTTGAAGTAGTTACCACAGCTAAGTAATCTTGTCTTTTCAGAATATACCCACTCAAAACTCTAATTATTTATATTGGGCAACTTAGTAACATACGAGAGAACTGCTTATGCTTCTTGAATGTCATACTCTGCACAGACATTAACTCACATTCTAGTACATAGGCAAACACATATTTAATAAACATTCAGGTTTTCTATACATACAAAATTCTCCTTCTGCTATTAATTCTTAAGTGGACAGTACTTATATTCTCCATATAGTTACAATTAAAGCAACCTCATCCTCTCATTACATGCAATGGGATGCAAATGTAATAAACATATTGAATAATCATGCTCTCAGATGCATTCCATTAACATGTCTTTTTCGCCATTAACCTCCAGTAAGTATAACTAACATTCAGCATCTTCATTGAAGTATCAATACTCATATATTGTTTCATTGCAATATATTATTTGAAAGTAACAGAAACCACAACACCAATACTTATTTCTCTTTTTACTCAGACATTCAAAAGCTTTGCACAAATATTCAGTGCATTTTCTAAGTGAATTATAATAAACTAACCTCCACGACCATAACCCAAACTTTCCATAGTATCTCTCGCTTTGCAAAGAATACCGGAGATTTCTGGATAACCAGCTTCTTCAGCTTCACAAATTGCATTGTCTAATAGTGATTTGTTTTTCTGGTTGATAGCTGTCCTTAGTTGATCTCTGATTTTTGCTGCTGAAGTAATATCTAGTTGATGATAAACCCAACAGTCACAGATTTTTTTTTAAATAGAAAGAAAATACATATAAAACAAAGCGCAGATATTAGAATTTCAAATAAAATATGAATTTCAAGCATTCAAATAGACGTAACTAATTTAAATTTATTTCTCTAAATATTAATAAGTACACGTGTTATTTGATAAGAACATTAATATTTGTAGTAATTCAGAAATATTTTCCGCTCATTTACTCAGATTACAGAATTATACAGTAAATAATGCTAATATATGGGATTACTAGATGAGTAAGATAAATTTATTCTATAATCTTATGAACACTCTTCAAATTTAAAAATGCTGATCACTATCAGAAGGAAGCCTCAGGTATTGGAGAAGTAACAAATATTATATGAACAATAGCTTTATCCGTCTTTCTGGTGTTAAGTACTCATTCTACTTCTTCGTTATCAACATTTAAGTGTGTGTGTGTGCGTGTGTGTATGTGTGTGCGCGCGCACAAGTGTGTGGGTGTGTATTGTAGTAAAATTAATAAGAAGAGTACAGTGAATTTGCAGTGGGGAATGAAAAAAGTTGAAAAGAGAGACAGTTTTATATTCTCTATGTTAAAAAAAAAATTAAATAAAATTAAAAAAAGATTGCAGTTGGATGTGAAAGTGTGTACTTTAAATATTTGTCGTAAAGCTACATAGTTTCACTGTTTATATTATCATCATTCCCACACTTGAATGGGAGATTTTTTTAGACACTACTCCCTCTTTACACACACACACACATATATGATGTGTGTTTGTGCTTCTTTATATGCCAGACAAAGTCAATGTCATTGTTTTGATGTTACCACCAGAATTTGAATTTCGACCTTTAAATTTATACGTCATTAGTCAGATGTTTTTCTTTTGAGTGTGACTAGTGTGTGTTGTATGTGCATTTAACATTCCACTATGTTATTAATATAGCTTCCATTAGTAATCGCTTAATTTATTTAACAACTCAGTTGAGCATAGAAGTGTTTCCCACTAACCTTTGCTTATCAAGTTCTGTCATGTGCTTTATAACTTAGTGCATTGTAATTGCTCTTTGATGAAAACGTATGAAGAACCGATGGGTGAGAGTGTGTGTGAGTATATATGCGTTCATGCATGTGTAAATGTATATGTGTGTAATTATAAAGTCATTTTCAAATACGCACACACATATGCATATATATATATTACATATGTAAATTATTTCTAACCATATATGAGTGCGTGTGTGTATGCGCGCGCGAGCGCTTGTTTGTGCGCGTACGCGAGTTGTGTGTGTGTGCGTGCGCGCGCATTTGTGCATGTGCGTGTGCGTGTATAGACACATTTCCTGTGTTTCTAATGTGAATGTTTGCATCAGTGCAAATTATAGCAACATTATTATGATTACATTGGTGATGAAAACATTGACATTGTGATGAAAAATATCATTAAATAACATCTTACGTCCATCCCCGCCTTGTAAGATGTTCAAAGACTTTCGCGCGTTATCAACATCACTTTGAAGTTCAGGATAGCCGGCAGCAATACATCTCTTAATAGCTGATGCGATTTCATTTTCATCTTTTAGCTTAATACTATCCTTAAGTTTGTCTCGAAAAATGCTGGGTGATGTATTCCCTGGTAATTGATAAAATACCACTTGGTACTTAATTTCATGCATCAAGATATATTTTGTTTTTCAGATTGTTATTGATCTTTCATTTTCCTTTAAATTTAAATTAAATGAAAACTTATTAAAGATATAATTGCTTAATACCTATCATAATAAATAATCCTGCTTGATCATGAGGACGGCTACACACAACAAAAATACCAGCAACGGTTAATGATCAGAAAACTTTGTTAGGATGTTAGGACTCCATGAAATAGTTTAGAGGTCCATAACTACACAAATTCATGAAAATAGAATTTTATTTACATTAAATATTTAAAGAGGAACTCTTAAAATCCCTTCTAAAATCCTTAATCATGCAGCTGGCATTTTGTACCAAATTGTGAAAGTTTGAAGTAAATGTTCACTTTATCATGAATTTATAAAGATTTTATATATCAAGTGAACTGATATTTAAAAAGTAGCAATACAATCTTTAACATTTATTCCCTTATACTTACTCTGTTTTATGATTCGTAATCAACTGTGTTAGAAATATCGTAAAGGGAAATTGAGTTAGTATTTCTGACAGTTCGTTGTATTCATGATATTTAAAAACCCTTGCTAATATATCTTATTAAAATGCTAAAAATACAATGCTAACCTTCGAAGCGGCTCCCCAGCTGTTGAAGAGTTTTTCTTGCTTCATACAGCTCAGGACCAAGCTCTGGATACTCAACACTTTCGCATTCTTCGATAATGTTTTCAAGATTTACTCTGTCTTTCCGCTCAACAGCTGTCCGTAATCGGCAGCGCAGATTACCTGGGGACTTAATATCTGTTTTGGAATCTAAAATTCAAAGTTAGCTTTCGATGATTCTTAGAATGGTAGGCAAGTAGATACATAAATAAATGAATGTTATTATTAAAAACTATTCCAAAATCGGTGAGCTGGCAGAATCTTTAGAACACCGGAAAAAATGCTTTGCACTATTAATTCCGGGGTTTTTACGCTCTTAGTTCAAATCACGCCAAGGTCAATTTTGCTTTTCATACTTTCGGGTTTAATTTTTTAAAAAGTACCTGTGAAGTACTGAGGTCGATGGTATCGACAAATTCCCTCACAATTGCTGACCTTGTGCCAAAATTAGAAACCATTATTAAAGCTATTCTGAAATACACACACATACACACACACATACATATAAATGTGTGCATGTGTGTATGAGTGCACGTGTATTTGTATAGATGTATATACACAAATAACTAAAGGTTTCAAATTAAATCGAAATATAATTCAATCATAATTTCAATCAGCAATTTTAAAATATTGATTTTTATCTAATTTCCAGATATGTTTTTATATTTCGACCAATATTTTAAGCAGGAGCTAAAATTATCTACACTTATGTTAAGTCATATTTATACGAATATAATTATTGTTCCAACCTCTGAATCTTTTATCCCTAGTATGTGAGGAATCTTTATTTTGAAAATGCTCTGATGATATTCCTTTAAGTTCATTATAACCTGGAAAGGGACGACCCAATCTGCTTTCTCTGAAACGCTGTTGAGTGACAGTTCTCTGGAAACCAAGAGCAGCTAACCCTAAGTTTTAAATAGAATAATTTCAGAAATCGGAATGGATGAAAAAATTAAATAGATCCTTACCACAGGCTCTAATTGTCCATTTTTCAATATCCAAAATGGGGAACATATTTTGTATATTAGCCAGTAAGATTCTATACACACATGCATACACACAAACATATTTATATACATATATGTATATAGCTACATTCATACACATATACATTAATATGCATACATATATGTCACGAGTAAAATGCTGTAAAATCCATACCGGTGTTTACATTAATATATTTATACACCAATATATATACTATAAATTATTTAAGTAATATATATATTTTATGATACGTATTTTAAATAATATATTATATTGTATAAGCATAATATGAATGTGAGCGTGTGTTACAAAAAAAAAGATAAAAAACAAACATATGACGCATATACCGGTGTTTTATAAGAGGAGTATGGCTAAGAATTCCAACATGTCGGACTTAATTTTTGCCCCATGCAAGCGACATAAGGATGATGAATACAGCAAAGACTCCAAAAACCGACGCAGCTTTAAAATAATCAGGTCATAATAAAGATCTGGACAAGAAATAACATGTGCAACGCATCCCTCAGAGCTGAGTCCCTCCACGTTTTTGCAATCCCGATACCATGTAGAGTATTTCAGCCAATCGAATGGCCTCTAGCGTAACAAGAAATTATGGCGGGAATTTGAAAATGCATACAGGACCCTACCATAACAGCTAAGGGTGACGTTGATAGTCGAAGGCAATGACGGCAATCACTACCAGCTCTGAGTCTGCCAAACTCACTCCAATAGAGTAGGTAACAGCCTGCTAAATAACTGTTAGGACAGTGCAGAAGCAAAGGCTGGCAAATTCGTGCGAGCTACTGGAGGATTGTGGGATGATCACTTTGCAAAGTTCTGACTGGACTTGTAGTGATTGCGCAAACAAAGAGAAGGTCCATATGTTCCAATACTAAAACTGTAGAGAAAACTTCTGGATGATTTTGAATAAGGATGGCAAACATATGGCTTGCTGTTACTGGGACGTAAGCCGATATATAATGATTAGTGGTTGGGTTAGCTATACGTAGGGTTGAACGGTAAAAGACTCGAAATCCTTCACTACTCCTGATGACTAAGAGCTTCCCTCTTTCAAGACAATATCCCACAATAACATTTGGAATACTTCACTGTTCTATAGAGGAAATCCGTTCCATAGACATTAAACTCACAAACTTTGACATCAACTGTAAACTCTCACAAAAATTCAATTTTAGAAAAAAAGAAAATGTAAGAGTCTTAAGGTCAATGCAAAAAACCTTTGAGTGCCGTATTATGTCACTGAGAAAGCATCTGCCAAACAAAAGCAGTTAAATCAAATACATCAACCAAACACCCAAAAATGAAGGGAATAACACCTTGTGAGTTAGTAGTGAACTCCCCACCAAAAATTCAGTTCCTGATAACCTCCCTTGTTGACCCAGAAGCGCAGGGTTAGCATAATTCAGCGAAGACTTGGAAAAGAAACACTTTGCATATCACAAAAAAGTTATGAAAATGTGTTTCCCGTAAACTTGAGGAAGAGAATAATATTAACATGGAATGAAATCTCTCTTGGACTCGTGACCGTCATGTCACATTTCGAAAGCTTACGCTTTTGCCATACAGAAGTAGAAGATAACTACGAAATATCGATGACCAAAGGGGGGAGTGAATCTCTTAAACTCCATAGGAGTAACCTCTAATGTCGGTTGCATCAATCCCTTGTGAAGGATATGGTACAACCACCCACTGCAACATGGTATTGCTGAAACAATATACGATTCTGTCAGCAGAAAAGACTGTCCTGGAATAAATATCAACGCCCCTGCTATTCCCTACATATATGCGTATCGTTACAAGGAATATTGACAGAATATCCCTATCAAAACATGTGCAAAACATAATACACTTGATAGAGTTATTTTGGAAAGAAGAGAACAATTGCGCACAGTCAAAGAGGTTAAGTCCGCGGCAGATGTGAATATCTCTTCCAAAGTCAGTGAAGCTGACAGATTCTTTGCCGTGATCATATTTTTGCATATATACTAATAATCATTGGTGCACTTGACTATCTAAGTAAATGTCAAAACGACAATCTATAAAATCTAGGACTTCGGGCAAAGAAAGAGAGTGGGTAACATGCACTTTACAAGTATAATCTAGATTATTTTTAGAGGCCATTCCTAGCGGGAACCATAAACACACACACACACACACACACACACACACACACACACACACACTCACACATACACACACACATATATATATATATGACGGGCTTCTTTCCACTCACAAGGCTTTAGTCGGCCGGAAGCGATAGGGATAGATAGATAGATAGATAGATAGATAGATAGATAGATAGATAGATAGATGCCATCGTCAGCTGTCAGTTTAAGATGTATTTTCTCAAAGCTTCAATTCATATTAACTCCAATCCACCGATTCATTTCGAATAACCCGAAATCTATTATAAAACACCCCAAACCACGTGAAACAACTGCTCTAATAAATTATTAGTATTATCTCCGCAACGATCTTGAAGGTAATAATATATACACAAAAATCGGCAAAAATCTCGATTTGCGATATATCAACTGAAATGAGATGTGAATCAATGTCAAAATTAAAGAAATCGTCGACTTTGCTTTTCATCCTTTCGGGGTCGATTAAATAAGTACCATTTACGTACTGTGGTCGATGTAATCGACTTAATCCCTTTGTCTGCCCCTGTTTGTCCCCTCTTTGTTTAACTCTATGTGGGCAACAAAGAAATAAATTATATCTTGTAAACTCTTTGTTCCAGTTCCAACAGGTCAAGAGCTATCACAGTACGCTGATAACCAGCAACAAACAATTAGAAAACTACTATTTTGATTTCTCCATTTGACCTCATTGCAGCTAGTCAGAATCATCCTCAACAAGCTAACATACAGCAGTACCTCGGCATCATTACTACACCAGCTTTGGTGAATACAATTGTCCTACCACTTCACCAGCACTCCACCTCAAAATGAGAACCCGACTTCCTCCCTTCCAAAGTGCTTGTCGCTACTACGTACAAGGTAGCAGTAAACTTGGCCCCCGTGGCGTCAAGTCAAAGGTCACTAATTTTTCCACATCCTTTCATATACCAGAAGTTTATAAGGAGCATTTGTGTATATGGTATAATGGGAAAAGTTTATCCTCACCTCTATCTTAAATACAGTGCCGATGGGTCCGATTCCAAATACAGATGAAGAAAGGGCAGCTGGAGTGCCTTCTTCCACCCGAAACTACGTCAAGTGTCTCTCTCTCTCTCTCTCGTTCTCCCTCCCTCTCTCTCTCTCTCTTTCTCTCTCTCTCTCTCTCTCTCTCTCTCTTTCTCCATGAGAATACGCCTAAACGTAGAACGCAACAGCAGAAAAGCAGAAAAAACAAAAAAATATAAGAACAACTACAACAATGAATAAAAAACGAAATATAGATACACCCGACTATCAAGCACTGACCGCCATAGAATTTCACCCAACAAGACGGAGCCCTCCCACCCAACTTAATGAATTGGCACAACAAAATGTTTCCGCAAAAGAACCACTGGGAAAGAACCTGGAAAATATGAAAGAAGACCCAAGCCTTCAAATTCAGCAGTCAGCAGCCATCACTCAGCGGCACTGCGAATGTGAAACCGTTAAAAATTAAAACATTCCTCGAAGTCAAGTCGTTACACAATCTTCCTCCTCTGCTGCCATTAAACAACAAAATGCATGGCTGAAGACTCTTGGAACAACGTAATCGACGAACCACCCTAGTTTCGACATTCTTATTGTATGCACAAGGCATCAACCCAGCAGTTTAACATTCAAAATGAAAGATTGCATTAACAAGTATTAGAATTGCTGAACAGACATGCCATTTTTTCATTCTAACGGTACCCACCTGAACAAATCTCACTTGGATGCCGAGCTGAAAATCGGGAACTTCACTATCACTCGCGCACAGCGCGTAGGCTGAAGCAAAGGAGGAACTACTATCTTATTCTTTATTCCCTTTCTATGGAAACAAATGACATATTCTCAAACGGGTATTATGAATCTGTATCTGCATGTAATAACGCTAGCAATTTAACCGTAATTTAATTCTAAATGCATCCTTAAACATCTCTATAGTGCTTCCAAGAGTGCCTCGACAATGTCAAATTCTTGCTCTAAATTTTTATTTTTATTATAAAGTAAATTAGCTATTGGTTGAATGAATGACTGTCTTAAGTTGAATTCAATTTAGGTGTTTCCTTTTGCTACTGTTTATTAACTGGTAAAATGTTTTCAGATGTTCAGTTGGAATTTCACCAATTTGGATTACTTTGATAATGTGTCGACATATATTTTCGAAGATATTATTATCAATTTTGATAATATTGTTTATATGTATATATACTCTTTTACTCTTTACTTGTTTCAGTCATTTGACTGCGGCCATGCTGGAGCACCACCTTTAGTCGAGCAAATCGACCCCAGGACTTATTCTTTGTAAGCCTAGTACTTATTCTATCGGTCTCTTTTACCGAACCGCTAAGTTACGGGGACGTAAACACACCAGCATCGGTTGTCAAGCGAAGTTGGGGGGAAAAACATAGACACACAAACATATACACACACATACATACATATATATATATATA
>NC_068987.1:38715408-38716119 GCF_001194135.2 Octopus bimaculoides
ATATATATATATATATATATATATATATATAAAGAAAACTGTTGTCATGTACCAACCTGCCCCTGGTAAGCAGTATATTGAACCAAATATCTATGTGTATGGTAGAAGATTTGGTGTAGTCGATCAGTTTGTCTACCCGGGAAACACTCTCTTCAGTTTGTCTACCCGTGTGTACTCTCTTCTCTTCTTTATGCCTGCGAGACCTGGGTCACATATCGTTACCACCTCAAACAACTGGAACGTCTCAGACGGATCTGTGGCATCAAGTGGGAGGACCGCATCAGCGATCTTGAGATATTGGATATATAGGCGCAGGAGTGGCTGTGTGGTAAGTAGTTTACGAACCACATGGTTCCGGGTTCAGTCCCACTGCATGGCACCTTGGGCAATAGTCTTCTACTATAGCCCGTCGTATGTATGTATATATATGTATATATGTATGTGTGTGTATATGGCTGTGTCTGTGTTTGTACCCCCAACATCGCTTGACAACCGATGCTGGTGTGTTTACGTCCCCGTAACTTAGCAGTTCGGCCAAAGAGACCGATAGAATAAGTACTAGACTTACAAAGAATAAGTCCTGGGGTTGATTTGCTCGACTAAAGGCGGTGCTCCAGCATGGACACAGCCAAACGACTGAAACAAGTAAAAGAGTAAAAGAGTATGTTTTTCTCCTTGTCTCCGTATTCTTTCTGTTGAAGAGCGTAGCTC
>NC_068987.1:38716129-38719987 GCF_001194135.2 Octopus bimaculoides
ATATATATATATATATATATATATATACATTCGTGTGTGTATGTGTGTGAACTGTGCGTGCGTTATGTGGTGTGTTGTGTGGTGTGGTGTGGTGTCTAAGTGTTTGTGTGATTTGATAAACAGATAATGACCAGGAAAATATTGCATATAATAATTTTTATAAGTTTCTATAAGTGATTGAAATTGATCGATGTAATTTATTTTCAGTAAAAGAAAACAGTATAGCTAACAGAAGAAAAAACAATTTTTTCTTAACAATATAAGCATATATCACTGGTAAACATTCAACTATAAATGACAAAATATTTAATTTTTATTATGAAATTCATGTTTCCTTTTCAAATCCAAATTATTTTATGGTTTCTTTCATATAGCGATTCAAATAGCTGTATATTACAATGTCAAAAACATAATATGTATTTATATCAAAAGTATTTCCTATGTGTGAAATAAACGGAACAAACATATACGGACTATGATATTAATAGTTAAATAATTTTTCTGTAGAAATTCAAAATATTTTCCTGTAACATTAATTTTTTACGATGTACAAAATAGCTGAAATATAAAATAAGTGAAATAATCTTCTACTTTTAGTCCAGTCTCCTAAAACAGTGAAAATGAGCATATAGCTGGAATATTAAAAAAGAAAAAATGGTTGGAATGTTACTATTATTTTCAAGACAAATGTAAAGCATTATCAAATTTGGCAGCATTCAAATAAATAGATCTGTTAAATAAACATACATGTTAACTATAAAGCAAAATAAGTAAAACAAAGAGAGATACACAGGAAGACACATCCGATCAAAATTACACTTATATAAGAATAGTTTAAATAATTGTTATCTCACCACCTCGACCACCACCAAGTTTTTCAAGAGTTTCCCTAGCTTTTCGGAGATCGTAAGCAAGTTCTGGATAACCAGCAGCTTCAGCATCGTGAATAGCTTTTTCCAAATTTGCTTTGTTCTTCTGGGTGACAGCACGTTTTAACTGGTTACGCAAAGAATCGGGTGTCGTCGATCCTACAAAAAAAAATTATGACAACGTGTGATTACTATCGATCATATTATTCTCTTCTGTCCCAGCCGAATCATTGAAAATATGACAAAATCATTGTCTGAATCTTTGGCTCTTTTATTTTTTACTTTCTATATTTCTTGTTGCTATAATCTCAGGATTTTAAAAGGGCTTTAAAGATTTTTTAGCAAACAACTCATATACATCTTTAAATGATACATGTATTGAAAAATATTATATTGTATAGCATTTTCTCAAGCATGCATCAGTCATCCACTAATGTAAAAATACTGACATCAGCTATGTTGTTTCTACGGGTTGATGCCTCATCCAAAAGCATTTTTCTTTTAATTTTAGAGTCGAACCTACTTTGTGTAGTGTGAATATAAGCGAAGAGGTTCAAATGTCTCAGTTCAGAAATTAAATTGGAAGCTACAAAAACGAAACATATCTGTGGAGATGTTATTTTATTACTCAAATTTAACATTTATATGGTTGTAAGTATGAAATGTATATAGTATTTGTAATACATCTTCGCCTTCTTAATGTATAAAATCGAAATTTTTGATAAAGAGTAAAGAACCCGAAATTACTGAAAGAAAAGATGGTTAAAATGAAAAAGAGTGAGAGGGAAATTTGGTTGCAGTAAAAAAAAACATAGTTAACCAGGAGGAGGATGAATGCGGAGAGACATACTGAGTGTTCCTCACCATTTTAGGCATTAATTTCAATATATTAATAATAGAGATTTTTCACATTTTGAACTTAACCAAAACATTCTAAACAATTCATTAAATAAAAGTAAGTTTAGTAACTAGATGAGAATGAAATGCAGATCAGTTTCAATATCAAATAAATAATGATATCTCTTCTTACTAGAAATTATACAAATTGATATTATACATATAATTATACATATAATTATACATATAATATGTCAATATATTTCCAATAAAGTATATGGCTGAATTTACCAGAAAGTATGCACTTTTGGAACACACTAAAAAAGTGCAGTAAAATCGTACTTCGAATATATTTCACTTTTATCCGAAGGTTGAAATAGGAGATAAAGAAACTTGATAACTTACTTGTGTGTGTGTGTGTGTGTGTGTGTGTGTGTGTGTGTGTGTGTGTGTGTGTGTGTGTGTGTGTGTGTGTGTCTGTGCGTGTGTTTGTGCGTGCGTGTGTTCATGTGTGTGTAGGATTGTAGTAAACATTTTTATGGTTATGGTATGAGAAAAAATGGAATAATCATTAGAACGATATCCGTTTTCAAATTTCTTCAACTCAATAAACACCAAACCTTCAAGCGAATTATTCAAAGATTCAAGAAGCTTTCTTGCTCTACATATTTCCAAATCAAGTTCTGACATGCCAGCGTCAACACATTCATTGACAATATTTCGTAAATTTTCTTCATCCCCTAACCAAATTCCTGCCTTCAGTTTCTCACTAAGTGAATCGCCAGACTTTGTTCCTACTATCCGAAACAGACAAAGTGAATCAGAAATTGCTGTTCGCGAATATTTCTGAAAGTAATCCATCACGAAGTTTCAACAAAATATTGTTGAATTTTTACTGATGTAGAATTGTGCCAAGGATGTTTCTCATCTCAGTGATTAATAAATAATGCAGAATTCTGCAACAAGACAAGCTTAAAGCAGAAATTTTAACAAAGACAAATGTCTAAATATATTGAATTGTATAGAAAGTATTTGCCCTATTATACCCAAGATAAAAATAAAATTTTAACATTCCGCGCTTGTTTTATAACAATAGACAATAGATTTAGCTAGCGTTTTTAGTTAAACCACGTTCCTGAACAAAGAAGTGTAATTATCGGCAAAACAAAAAGAACAAAATTAAAATACACTACCGCATAGCAAACCAAGCATAATGGGACGATGAGTGGATTCCTCATATTTTGAGATAAAGAAACCACACCAGTTGTTTTATTTGTGATATATTAAAAATAGAACAAAAGAATAATGGAAAACTGTTTCAGAAATACAGCAGAACGCTTATCATTTGGTAATACAGCAGCAGCTAGTAACGTGTCGTATATAACTATCTATGATGGTTTTCACATTCCTAGTCGAGCAAACAAAGAAATATTTACAAGACTTCATTGGGGATTAATTTTCTGTCAGGAGGTGATTTAACCCAATCAAAACGTTATTAATTGATGTTATCGAAAAGAAAGAAGGCCGTTGGATAGGACAAAGATTTTTAGAATAGACAACACAAATGTCCAACACACACGCACGCACACAGACACACGCACTCACACACACACACACACTATATATATATATATATATATATATATATATATATATATATATATATATATATATATATATATTCATTCACATATATGTATTTGTATGTGTGCGTATGTGTGTGTATATATGTATATACATATATATACATATATATATGTACATATGCATATCTAAGTGTATATATAAATATCTCAATATATATTATGCATATATTTGTGCAGGTGTGGCTGTGGTAAGAAACTTGGTACCAACCACATGGTTCCGACTTCAGTCCCAATGCGTAGCAAGTGTCTTCTACTATAGCCTCGGGCCAACCAAAGCCTTATGAGTGGATTTGTTAGGTGAAAACTGTAAGAAGCTCATCGAGTATATATATATATATATAAGGGGGGAAAATTGAATATTAATTTGATTAATATCCATTTAAAACCAGTGGCCTAGCAAATTGAAAAATCTGAAGATTCAGAAAAATTATAATATATACATATATATATATATATGTGTATGTGTGTGTGTGTGTGTGTGTGTGTGTGTGTGTGTGTGTGTGTGT
>NC_068987.1:38720736-38730094 GCF_001194135.2 Octopus bimaculoides
ATCCCTAGTATACACACACACACACACACACGCACGCACACACACACACACACACACACACATACACACACACACACACACAAATTCATCCATCCTTCTCTGTCCACTATTCCTGAGAAGGTACAGTGGGTAGAGTCCTCCGACACGCCCTCTATAAGGATTTCCGAGAGTAACCAACTGAGACTATGGACATTATCCAACCCTTTCGTTCTTTTTCTACCCCTAGGGCTTCTGCCAGTTGGCACGGATTGAAAAATTCGTTTTGTGATTCTTTGCAGTGACATTCTAATCACATATTCGTAGTACTGGAGCTGCGGAAAGGAGCGACTCAGCCTGGAGAGACCCCGCCTGATCTTTGAACTATGTACCTTGTTGAGTAACATTATTGCGGTGATGCTTAGGTGGAATTACATATCGGCCTCTTGTATTCGTGATCGTACTCTTTCGGTTATTGCCCAACGTTTATATGTGTGCGTGTGTGTAGATAGATAGTTAGATCGATAGATAGATAGATAGATAGATAGATAGATAGATAGATAGATAGATAGATAGATAGATAGATAGATAGCCATAAATAAATATAAAGTGGGTGAAAAGACGCTATTGCAGGCCTAGGATTGGAATTATCTTTCAGACTGATCAAAGTTTTAAATTCCAATTTCAAATCAGAGTAAAGTAGTCCAGTAGAACAAGAGTTGGTTACAAAAAGTAGAGTTCAAGCGAGTAATAAAGAGAACTGGTAGAAAACCAATTCCAGATGATAGGGATCCATCTATAATTGTTGTGGTTGTTGTTGGCCCTCCGTCGCTTACGACGTCGAAGGTTCCAGTTGATCCGATCAACGGAACAGCCTGCTCGTGAAATTAACGTGCAAGTGGCTGAGCACTCTACAGAAACGTCTACCCTTAACGTAGTTCTCGGGGATATTCAGTGTGACACAGTGTGACAAGGCTGGCCCTTTGAAATACGGGTACAACAGAAACAGGAAGAAAGAGTGAGAGAAAGTTGTGGTGAAAGAGTACAGTAGGGTTCACCATCATCTCCTGCCGGAGCCTCGTGGAGCTTTAGGTGTTTTCGCTCAATAAACACTCACAACGTCCGGTCTGGGAATCGAAACCGCGATCTTATGACCGCAAGTCCGCTGCCCTAACCACTGGGCCATTGCGCTTCCACATCTATAATAGATGCTACATATACACATAACAGGATGAATATATATAATCTTTACAACTGTTTCAAATATTCGGTGATTGGGTGATGTTATAATGCATATTAAGCAAACTAGTATACATAATGAAGTACTGCTACGCACAACAAAAAAGTTTTTAAAATATTAATTTACATGATAATTGATATGCGAGGGAATCGCCAAACATATTCTTCTGAAGAATAAATTGTAAATGTAGTAGTGGTCGGCAACATATTCATGATAAACGTTCATGATTAACAAATGCGTCGATAAAAAAGACAAAAGAAGGAGGACAGTTACTAGTGAAGAAGTGAGTATAAGGAAAGGAGAAACAACGTGAAGAGAAAAAAGGTTAACGAAAAGTGTGAAGTTGAGTAAGTGGTAAAGAAAAAGAAAACATCGAAAGAAAGGAAAGAATGAAACACAAATACGAAGCTCATTCGGTCAGTTTGGAAACTTAAACTTACAATGGAAAGGTTGTAAAACTAAACATTGAGGAAGGTGGTAAAGGAAGAGGTCATCAAAGAAAATCTATAAAAAGAGGGAATAGCATACGACATTTTCCCCCTGCGGTATAAAACAAGCAGAGTAACTTGTTGGTGACTTGGTTTAGTATAAGTGTCTTGTGCGTGTAAATAAGAATGAAGCCGTTGGCAAAATATGAATAAAAATAATATAAATAATATAAAAACGGATAAAAACCAAAACCAAAAATTATTATATGCCTGAAGTTCCATTCGAATTAAGGTATGTCTATAATTAGCTGAGTCAGTTAAAGCAGCCGATCGCTGGTAAAAAGAAAATGTTTTGTAAAATGTATGCCTACAGAATGTGATTACATCAAACTGTTTATTAAGGAAAGCATTCTTCTAGTGTAATATATGAATGGATTCTCTACTGTCAATGTTGTTTTTGTTATTAATATCATTGCCATTACTATCACTTGCTCTAACACCCCAAACCTACCCAGCACCACCACCATCATCATTATCATTATCATTATCGTTTGAGCTGTTTTTCAGATCTTTGCATCTTATTTGGTATGGAAAGGAAATGTGGATGATAGTACTGCTTCGGAAAGGCACCAGCCTTCAGATACAGATGGATCTTCCAGTACCCAGATGGGAAAATGGTGGTCCTGGACGTGAAAAGTAGTAAAGGATATGTCTTTAAATTCTGTGCCCCCGACCAGGACGGGATGGCCGGATTTCTTCAGGTATCCAAAAGCTTTCCTAGGAATATCCTGCCCTTTAGTGTTAGTGGGCGGTTACAACGCTACGATGGTTGCATATCGAGATTGTGTTGGGTTAGCTGATAAGAAAGGTGGACGTAAAAGCCTAGAAAACCGGCTCGGTCGTTGACAACAGATTGACAGGTACTGACTAGATTTCCCGAACGTGACAATATGAACATGGCAAATAACATCTGGTCATCCAGATCACACCTTAGCAGAGTATTCTGTAGGTCAGTAGATAGGAATAACATAGGGTTGTCCATGATTTAAATTAATCGGCTACAGAGACCACACATTTATATGTACGGTCGACCTAGATAAGCTGTATGGGCAGGGACCCAATCACTGGAAACTGAACGCATCTTTTCCGACACGGTAAGTTTACGGTGACCGTATTAGAGAACAAGTTAAGAGCGAGTTGATGTGAGCATTCGTCAACAAGCGATGGTGGCTACTCCTGAAAAGAGCAATCTGATCAGAACAATAAGATTTAGTAAGGACATAGTAGAGAATTCTAGAGTAGAGCAAGAGCTAGTAACACAGCAAAGACGCTAGGAAAGATATGATCGACGTGATGGCGGCGAGATTAGCTCTTGACCAGTTCTTCAACGCTAAGCACGAAGGCTGTGTTGTCAGAACCAGGACCCATGCTTTCATACATGAGAGAATGAAAGCTCAGATTGTACAGGCGCAACATGGAACAAGCTATAATTTGGTTTTCGATGGATCAGAGTGCATGCTATTCAAGTCTAAGTAGGAGTAAGCAGCTTTTCAGTGACACTCTGCTCAAAAATTTGGGGTGGATGGTGAACTGTAAACGGAAGTGTCCTTTACCACCGATATTGACGGCCTATTGCGACTCTCGATAGGAATACAGAGTCCTGCGAAAGGCTGATAACAGCTGGCATAGTTTACCTGGCGAAATTTAATCAGACTTGGTCGGAGACCTCTTGACAGATGTCTAATGCAAATATTAGCAGAACTGGAGAATTCTTGATTCTGTAGAAAGATGTATGGTAGTGCTGTTGAGAAAGAACCTAAACAAGGGGGATGTCTAACAACTTCAAGCCGTAACCCTGCTAAATGTTCGATGATCAGAGTGACTGGACACTTGTCGGGATCATTCAGTATTATGTGTTCGGTTCTTCAATGATCCCCGCTCTCTCCACTTCTGTACATCACAACCATAGGGCACACTGCAGATATTAGAAATTTTGAGAGGCATCTGTTGAACTAGGATGTGAGAGATCCGTGTTTGCATAGGACATCACCAATACTGCCTCGAGTTCAGTCATTGAAACAGTAACACATTCTAGAGTACTTTTTTTCAAAGATTCTTTGCCATTATTTTTTATAATCTCTTTTAATTTTCCTTGGAATCATCAGAATATAAACTTCTTGATGTGATAAAATAGCAATAACCTTATGTCATTCATTTGCATAAAATGGAACTCCCTTTAAAACTCAGAAATGAATTAGAAGTGCAAGGATTTCAAATGAATATAATGATTTCAAGTCCCAAAGTATATTTTTCTAAATATTTTGATATTTACTATCTATTTAGTAGTGCATGCCTGGATATGAAATTTCCTCTATTAAGATACATTTCATACTGCTAATCATTTATCTGTTAAATCTTTAGACAACTAGGAACAGTAAGCACACAGTTCTATCAATAATAAAGTTAAATTTTTTTCATATCGCTCTCAAATACTATTAGAGATTAGTGTAACCCCTAAAATAGCAATTAAAAGCAGGTTTGTAACATAAACTAATGAAGAAATGCGCCGCTGATGCAGAATCATAATTCATTGAATTATATAATTATGTATTTCATATCATAAATTTTTTTTATAGAACCGAAACATGGATAAAGATACTGTGATAGCAAGTACGCTAAGTTTCTCATGATAGACTAAAAGTTTCTCATGTGAGATCAAAATGTCTCATGATATGAGCACAAAAAGAAAGAAGATACTTGCAGACATCTTTCGTTTTTTGCTCAAAGTCAAGTAAATTTTGCTGATCACTGATATCGGGCTTCACACCAGGCCATATTCGATGTTATATTTTGGAAACATCGACATTTTAAAAGAGGATGAAGAGCATTGAACTACAATAACTTTATTGGCACAAACACAATATGAAATTTGGAACCCACTAAAACCATTGGGGAATAGATTTCTTTTGCAATATACTGAAATACATCTCGTTTGTAATCGCTTGAAGAAGTATTATATATTTACGTGATTGCTATTATATGTTTACGTGATTGAAACAAAAATCTAACCTCCACGACCATCACTCAAGCTCTCTAGAATATCTTTTGCATCTCGCAAATCAGAATTCAATTCTGGATGACCGGCATCTTCACATTGACTAATAACTTTCTCCAAAGCAGCCATGTTTCTAGCTTCAATTGCTTTCTGTAATTCTCTACGTAATGTATCTGGAGAAGCTACATATAAGAAAACGAAATAGATTTGGATTTCATTAGGCCATTAGCATAAAGATAACTTCACCATTCATTTTTAGAATCAAAGCAAAATTTAATAACAAAATTGATAAGCAATTAAAGTATATATTTACAACTACTAGAACTACAGTAATATTCAACGATTGTACGAATTGGAAAGCTTTACGTACATATAATATACGTATACCACCTTTATACAACTTTTCAATGATTTTTATCACGAAGGAGAAAAAGTCTCGTAAAAATGATGGCATTACTGAGAAAAAATTGCTCAATATCAACTTTCAAACCTTCATATTTTCGTCGCTCATCCAGTTTGCTTCTGGCATATTCTATATCAGAGTCCAATTCCAGCATTCCAGCAGCAATGCATTTATCAAGAATTTCCTCAATATCTTCTATGTTGCCTTCCATAACTGCTTTTTGCAGTTCTTCACGAAGGGCGAAAGGGGATAATATTCCTAAAACATTATCCAAGTACATATTGTTTACAATACAGAAATTGAGAAACAAGAAAATTCCTAAAATGTGTCATATAACAATAATATAATTTTGAAAGGCAAAATCTTAGAAATGGCTTAAAAATTTTTTTTTATGGTTTTAATCAGCAGTTAAAAACTGTACTCTGTTTAAACATTACAAGAACTAACTACTGATGAAAGAAATTTATTTAGACATGGAATGTTTAACTCCAGGCTAACCTCCACGACCACCTCCGAGACTTTCGAGGGCATCTCTTGCTTTACGGAGGTCAGATGCCAATTCAGGGTATCCGGCTTCCTCACATTCTTGTATGGATTTTTTCAAATTTTCAGGATCTTTCTTTCTCATGTCTCTTAATAATTGGTTGCGGAGAAAAATTGGAGACTTTTTGTCTGTTAGAAGAGTGGTTGAGAAAATATCATTATGAACTTGCACTGTAGACAAACAGTAAATAATTTCTTCAGGAAATATTCATAGATGATGATGATGATGATGATGATGATGATGATGATAATGATGATGATGATGATGATGCTAACGATTCTGCCAACTCGCCGCCTTGATGGTAATAATAATATTAATAATGATGATGATGATGATGATGCAAATTATCATCATCATTACCGAAAGGATGAAAGGCAAAGTCGACCTCGGCGGAATTTGAACTCAGACGCGCTAACGATTCCAAATTTTGGCACAAGGCAAGCAATTTCGGGAAGGGATAAGTTGGAGGAATTTCAACCATGTTTCGTGGTCTGCTACCACAACAGCTCCTTTATAGGATCCAGTTAGCTCAAGACATCATCAGGAGGAATCACGTCCGGTTTCGGCCCCTACTCCTCTACCGTTTTGACGTGGCGGGGCCCTTCCTTTCGGAGCCAGATTAGCTGCCAATTTTCGAATAAGTTTATTGAAAATTTTAAAATTTGGTACATTACTGTAATTTTTCGAGCTGAATCTCAGGAAAAATTTTAAAATTTTTCTGGAAAAAGTGAAATAAATTATAGAGGTTTAAAATTTGATAATTTTTACCCAGTCAGAAAACAGGATTTGGAAGCTGTCATTTTGTGCGTGACTGCACATTTTATCAACATCCTGAAAATTGCACATGTTATCAATTTTCCGAAAATAGCACGTGTTTTTATATGAAACTGTAAACAAATGAATTATGTACGACATATAACCCCTCATAACTTATTTATTTTTTGGAATTATCAGAAATTTGTATTCTAAACGCAAGAATTCATACTATTATGCAAAATGCAAAAAATGGGCATAAACAGCAGTATACAGCGGCAACATGTGGTTTCGCGTAAAATATATTTGTCAACACATGTGCATAGAATATATTCCTCTTAGTTGCAAACAAAAGAGTTTTCATGTTTGGTGTGTTACTATGGAAACAGGCATGAATGTGTCTGTGGCTTACGATTGGCTAAAATTACCCAAAATTTTCAAATTTTAAAAGCTAATAACATTTCAATTATTGATTTATTGCGAAAATAAAACCATATCATTACACCCAATATGAAATCAATTCGAGCAGGAATTGAAGAGATTAAATATTTGCAGCCAAATAGAAAAGATCTGATAAGTCGATTATATCGACCCTAGTGCTCAAATGATATTTATTTTATCGATCCCGAAAGAATGAAAGGGAGAGTGAACCTCGGCGAAATTTGAACTCAGAAGGTAAAGACGGACGAAATGCCATTAAACAATTTGCCCGGCATGCTAACGATTCTGCCAAATCGCCGCCTTGACGGTAATAATAATATCAATGATGATGATGATGATGATGATGATGATGATGATGATGATGATGATGATGATGATGATGATGATGATGATGATGATGCAGCAAATTATCATCATCATCATTACTGCTGTTGCTGCTGCTGCTACTACTACTACTACTACTACTACTACTACTACTACTACTACTACTACTACTACTACTACTACTACTAAGCTAATATCAGAAGAAATTTAAGACTTAACTACATAAACTTAAGTTTTCATTTATTTTGTAAAGCATTTATTGAATGTAAGGCTATTTTCGTGTTTTCACTATAGTGTACATAAATATTAACAATATATATTGATGTCAAACATCCGATTACCAATTTTAATCACAGTTCTATATGTATCACACGCAGAAACACACACGCACATACATGTATATAGATGCAGAGATACATATTTAAGTTTAATCCATAATGGTGAGTCCGACAAAATATATTTTGTTTCGCCCGATGGCCCTGTTAAGGACCTTGTAAAACACATACAAACTAGTCATATAGATATGTGTGCGCGTGAGAGTCTGTGTGTGTGTGCGTGTGTGGGGGGTTGTGTTACACTGGCTTTATCACAGATAATTCTACATTTTAATATCTTTTATTCAATTTCAACTCAACTCTGATTCAATAATATCGAGCAATAATTCTGGTGGACTGCCTTATAGCTATATTTCGTATTTTTATTCCAATTACTTGTCCTCATCCTTTTGAATCTTATAAATGATTCCGCATAACAACTCCAACTTATCCCTTAGTCAGCTTATCTATCCACTATTATGCGTTATTAATGAATCTTTAGTTTCCTAAATCTGTCAGTTACTATCCCTGGCGTGTAATCTGTTGCAATAGATCTAATGAATGAGAGCTAATATGACACTTTGTCTTCACAGTGCCCCTGCTTAGTTGTTTCTCAGATAACAACTTACTACTTCATTACTACGATATTGTTACCCCTACATATTTATTTAACCAATTCAGCTATGTAGGTTGTTATTCCATTTACACTAAATCTGATGAAATGATTGGTTGAAAGTTTCATTTAATATCGTATGGTTTTATGATAATTGATATAATATTTTCAATAATTACCGGCTCGAACTTGACTGGTTAATAAATGTAAAACCGTCATCTGCATTCCTTTGTATTACACACACACACAAATACACACACATACACAGACACAGACACACACACACACACACATGCACGCACGCGCGCACACACACACACACACACACAAACACATATGTATTATATGTACGCGTGCATATAATATTATATTTATATTATATTTTGTTACATTGACACATCCTCACACCGAAATTATTAATTTAGAAAGCTTTGTACAAAATGTATAAGATCGCTGCGATAGCAATGTATTATTGCAAATATAATCATAAAAAACATAAAACAAATAAGATATAAATTTTACTCTGTTAATATTTTTAAAATATTAAATTTCTTAATAATGTTTCTTAGTCGGGTTGAAATAATTGTTCTAACCTCCTGTGCCACCACCAAGTTTATCTGATAGATCTCTGGCTTGTTGTATGTCAGCATCCATTTCGGGAAATCCAGCAATCACACACTCGCGAATGGCTTTATTCAAAGTAATTTTATCTTTTAATTTCATTGCATCATTTAGTTTTTTCCTTAAGGTTTCTGGACACATTGATCCTACGGGATGAAAATTAATGAAGATAATCTTTAAAATAATTGGTTGTTGCAACCTTAATATTTTATTATATTCTTATTATATTCATACTTTATTATATTCTTTTACAAATTTCAGGTATTTGACTGCGGTCGAGTTAGAACACCAACATCAAAACGCTATTCGACTATATTGAAACTGGTACTTATTTTCTTTGCTGAAACATTACAATACATAGAGTTGAGAATCAAGCAAAGATACCACAGACATACGCACAAATATACAAATAGATAGATAGATAAATTAAGAGAGATATCACAGCCTTCTGTATAGGTCCCGTCTAACAAATTTACTCTCAATGTATTGGTCAATTCGAGAGTGTAGAAAGCATTTACCACATTTATTACAGTCCTAATGTGCAACCTCATGGTTTCAAGAAAACTTCTTAATCACAAAACTATGCTTTTACATCCCTCCCCCTCTGTATGTCTGTCTATCTATGTATATATATATATATATATAT
>NC_068987.1:38730502-38731254 GCF_001194135.2 Octopus bimaculoides
ACACACACACACACACACACACACACACACACATATATATATATATATATATATATACATATATGTATGTATATATTTGTGTGTGTGTTTGTGTTTGTCCTGCCACTATCGCTTGACAACAGAAGTTTACGTCCCCGGTAAGAGACCGATAGAATAAGTACTAGGCTTACAAAAAATAAGCTCTGGAGTCGATATGTTCTACTAAAGGCGGTGCTCCAGCGTGGCCGTAGTCAAATGACTCAAACAAGTAAAAGAATAAAAGAGTATATATATACGTTTATATATTCGTTTTGCAAGATTTTTGATGTGAATTCGTGTCTTGAAACAGATATTGTTGTATTTGGGGATGGTTATGTTGCCAGTTTAGCTAATGGCCGCCAACACCTTTTGCTGCAAAATACGGTTCTAAAAGCAAACTTCGTTTGTTTGTTTACGTTTATCGTAATTTGAATTTTATATATATATATATGCATATGCTTATTTATCATTTGTATTATTATATCATCGAACGCACGCGTCGATTTGCAAGTATATATATTCAGTACAAATGTATGGGATTGTGCATGTATTTTCAAAATCGGAAATTATATATATATATCAACACATGTACATTTACTTAGTACGAAAATTGACTATAAGGCATAATTGCTATAACACATTGCACCAGGTATATTTTAAGGTCATTTTATGAACTGAATATTTAATATTATGTTATGTATATACATATTGAAGTAACAGTAAAACATAATGTA
>NC_068987.1:38732129-38732904 GCF_001194135.2 Octopus bimaculoides
TATATATATATATATATATATATATATGTGTGTGTGTGTGTGTGTATATATATATTGATAGGAAGGACAACAAAAGAAAGAAAGAGACCTCGATATTATGTAAATAGAGGAATTTATCTGTAAAAATATGTGACACTTATTCGGTAGCCATGATAAAACTACGAGTTTCGGATGCCGGGGTGGTAGCCCACGCCAAAGAGATGTTGGCGTGGGCTCCCACCCCGGCATCTCGGAGTTTTATCATGGCTACCGAATAAGTGTCACATATGTTTACAGTTATATATATATATATATATGTATATATATATATGAATGTATGTATGTATTCAGATTAATATCCATATCTTGGTTGTCAGACCACAACGTTTCAGCCGTTGTCCTGTTATCGTACCCTTCTCCTTCTTCAACTGTCTGTCTTATTAGGTAACTTTCTCGCACTTTCGTAATGAGCACCTTATGACTGATTGTTCTTCAGTCGTCCTCACTAAGGATAATCTCCTATCTGCTATTTTCTAGCTTGCTATTTGCTTGTTCTGTTAGAACTACAGTCTAGAATATTACGTCACCTAATACGATTGGCAGTTGAATTTGGTTGGGGAAATGTGACTATAACACAGATTTAGACAATAGATCAAGTAAATCTGGATCATTCTTCAGGTCGGAAATTCATATTACAAGCGTATACACACACGTACATGTACGTACGCTCGCACGCACGCACACGCACACACACACACGCACACACACACACGCACACACACACACACGCACACAC
>NC_068987.1:38733944-38743438 GCF_001194135.2 Octopus bimaculoides
ACATATATATATATATATGTAGAAGGTTACAAAGGAACACACGAGTTGATATATATGGATAAAAGTCAAGGTAGAAAATGCTAAAATAATTTTATAAAAAACATTTCAGTACCGGAAGAAGAGGAAGCCACTTCTAGCCGCTTTAGAATTGCAGTCACAAAACAAACGTGAACTGCTATTCCCACTGGAATTTTACTGGCATACCTATTTGATTTGAGTACTCAGAGTGCAAACGTATTGGTCTGAGTCATCCTGACGAAAACTCTTTGTATCTTTTACACATACATACATACATACATGCATACATACATACATACATACATACATACATACATATATATATATATACATGCACATATACATATAGATAGATGGATAGTATGTGTATACTCGTACATATGCATGTGTGTGTCTATGTGCGAATATGTGTGCCTCTGTGTGTGTGTGTGTGTGTGTGTGTGTGTGTGTGTGTGTGTGTGTGTGTGTGTGTGTGTGTGTGTATACATACATGCATGCATTCGACAATGTATATATACATGCATGCAGTCGACAATTCTTTTTTCTTTTACTAATCTACGTATATCTTAAAATTGAGTGGAGGTTCTAACCTCTTTCCTCCGATTCCTTTAATGCACCTAGAATGTTTCTAGCTTCAGTTATAGTGTTGTCAAGTTCAGGCATTCCAGCAGCGATGCATTCATTTATGGCACTTTCTAATTTTTCCTTGTCTCCCGCGTTCATAGCAGTTATTAAATTTTCTTCTAGTTGAAGAGGAGATTTTGTTCCTAACGGAAAAATATATAGTGACAACAATGTTTAGAAAACAAATGGATCATATACATTATATACACACGTGGCTGAAAATACTACCAACTACAATTAGATCGAGTTCTGTATATGACTAGCACTAATGTTTTCAATCCTGGAAGGATAAAAGCATCATCGATCTCGGCAGGTTAGCATGCAGGACATAAATGAAGTTTTCTTTTATACATTTAATCCAGCGACTATCGATTCTGTAATTTATTTACTGTAAATTACATCACATTTTTCTTCTTGAGCTATTGTGGGCATAAATTGTTGGAAAATACATGCAAAAAGTAGAAAATAATTCTTTTTTTGTAACTTCTAACCTCCACGACCACCTCCAAGACTTTCAAGAACATCCCTTGCTTTACGAACATCCGAACCAAGTTCTGGATATCCGGCTTCTTCACACCTTTTGATAGCATCATTCAACGCCTGTGGATCTTTGCATCGGATAGCTTTGGCCAAATTATCTCGTAAATAAAATGGACATTCTCTCTCTATACAAACATGAAAAGTATTTAGAAAAAAGAAAACATCCTTTAAATATTTTCTGGTTAAAGTTTTAATCAAATAATCATCAACGTTGTCATCATCATGATCGATTCCTACATTAACATCATCACCATCATCATCAACCTTATTTTATATCATTTTCTAAATTACTTTATTACTTTTGTAATTATTTGACGTTTTCAATCTCATTACTAATAAAACTTTGAATCGATTTTACATCATTGCTAGAAAATCAGAGCTATATTACCGTGTAAGAGTAACAACGTTAGGTCGAAAAAATGTATCGTATCCATTGGAATAATCGTTGGAGCTCACTCTTTAGGCGTTTATGCAGAGAAAATATACAAATTGTAACTAAATAAGTTGTAAGGAAAAATCAATATGAATGACATGTAAATTGTGTGATAAAAAAAGAAAAATTAGTTAAATATGAATAAAATTAACTACTAAACTTGCAACTATTCTAAGTTCTAATAGATTTTCTACGGAAATCTACTAAAACCAGTCAGCATGCGAAGGATAAACACATTGAGTCTAACCTCCATCACCACCAGCTAGGATATCTGACATTCGTCTAGCTTCTTGTATATCAACTTCCAAATCAGGCATTCCTGCTGCAATACTCGTGCGAATAGCTTTGTCCAAAGCTTCTTTGTCTTTAGTCTCCATTGCAGACTTTAGTTTGTCTCGTAGATAATCAGGTGACATTGTTCCTGATAACCAAAATTTAACAGCATTTATTCAAGTAATATAGCAAGATATTTAATGTACGTCACTATATTTGATAATTCCAGTATACATTAGCTAGTCATTAAGAATTCTAATATTTTACAATTCAAGAAGAAAAAAAACTTTTAAAAAATCACTGGTTGGAATCTATTGATATGTATTGACAAATGTTTCAGAAGTGGGGAAAATCTCAAAGAACTCCAATATGAATAGCTAAATTGAATAATAAAGTTAATAATAAAGAAGTGAATAATTGCTTATAGGAAATTCAATAACCAAGAATTGCTCAATTGGAATACAACGAAATAGAAAGTACTTAGAAGTAGAAACTGATAAGATAAAATTAAAACAAGTTGAGATCTAACCTCCACGTCCTCCACCTAAACTTTCCAACGTAATTCTGGCTTTGCGTAAATCAGAACCTAATTCAGGGTAACTTGTTTCCTCACATTCATCAATTAGTTTTTCAAGGCGACTGGCATCTTTTTGTTTCATTGCAAGTGCCAGTTGCTTTCGCAATGAATCTGGAGATTGTATGTCTGAACATCGAAAGAAGAAACGGTCAGATTAAACACACACATGCGCGCACATATATGTATACGTGTATACGTATGGAGGCGTGTGGCCAAATAGTTATATATATATATTTAGAAATAGATAAAGAGAGAGAGAAAGAGGGGGAAGAAATAGATAAAAGTTTGATAAAAAAGTTAAAATTATATAATAGTTTGATAAAACTATAAAACTATTATAGATAACGTGAAATCATAACATATCGATATATAAATTGACAAAACATAAAATCATCTGCTATCAGTTGTTCAATTATTTATACCAAGGAAACATGTTAAGAAAGGTTATAAAAGACTAAAATAACTATGATTAAAGTGAAGCTACATTTTAAAACAAAAGTATCAGTCTTAAAACTAAAGTCGTTGAGCAAACGAAAGTAAATTCTCGATTTAGTTTCAATCTGACCTCTGTGTCGTTGCATTTCTAAATCCTGAGAGATTTTCCGAGCCTTTTCTATATCAGCATCCAGTTCTGGCAGACCTGCAGCTATACACTCCATTATTACATTGTCCAATTCGTCTTGATCCATTGTAGCAACTGCCTCCCACAATTTTTCTCGTAAAGACTCAGGTGTCAGTGTTCCTAGTAATCAAAATTTGGCTGGTATTAATGGATTCTTACAATCACTTCACTGAGCATGCTCCAGTTGCACAGAAATTTGCGTTTGAAATATTGTAAACATGACATAATTATAATACGATGTTCTATTCCACACTAACAATACATAAGTATATACACATCAACACACATACATACACACACACATATATTATATATGAAATGAGAAAGATAGAAATATATACAATTATATTCATATGCATTCATCGAAACAGAGGCCGTCATTAACGTGCAATTGTTGTTTACATTTCTGAGCAAAAAAGGAAGAACATTTGTAACTTGTCGCGTTATTGTAATTTAAATATTGATATTTAAAGTCTGTTTTTAATAATCTATGTTTCGATTATATTTTATGAAATCATAAAATGTTACTGATGTGAAATAAACGAATATTTTAAACTTGTAAAAATAAAGAGAATTTATAAATTTATCGATATCTAGCCACTTTGTCTGCACGCAACGAGTGCAAGAAGATGCAAACCTCTACGATGTCCAGTGAGATGTTCTAAAACTTCTCTGCCTTTGCGCAGATCAAAGGATAATTCCGGATATTTAGCTGCTTCACATTCATTAATAGCCTCTTGTAAACATGATGCATTTTTCTGTCTGATACCTCTTGATAATAGATTGCGCAAATAGGCTGGAGACATTTTATCTAATCGGAAAAAAGATTTATCTCTTTATATGAATAATTTGAAACAAGTACCTATTTTAGTATATTTTATGTAAAAGTTTAGAATGTGGCACAATATTGCCAGGTAACACCAATATGTTAACACGATATAATAAGATTAAATTTAAGTTCAAATTGTGGTAGGGTCTTAAAAAGGCATTTTGTTTTATGTCAAGAAAATAACAATTGTTATTTATGTTATAAACATATGACAGTAAGATACGATTATAAAACAGAACACTAATCCAAATGCTGACCTCCACTGCCACCTGAAAGAATATCAGACATGTTTCTAGCCTGTTGTAAGTCTGTTTCTAATTCTGGAATACCTGCGACCACAGTCTCTCTGATGACGGAATCTAGCAAACGTCTATCTTTAGATTTCATCGCCTTTTGCAATTTTTCACGCAGAGATTTCACAGAAACGCTTCCTATTAAATGAAATGGTTTAAATATCACCACTAAATATGAAGACTATTAATAGTAACTAATACATAATAAATACTAAATACTAGTTATCAGGGTAAACACGCATCTATTTAAATAAACAAAAGTTTTCTTCCTTACGAAAATTATTATAACGTCAGTTTCGAAATATTAACTGGAGGGAAGAACATGCTCAAGAAACGAATCTATAGTTATAAAGAGATGCAAAGTACAAGATAATTTGGATGTTCATTGATTATTTTCTTTTAGAAAATTTCTATCCATCAATATTTACAATTGATTTTATTTTACATTATGAGTCAAAATTATAATTCTCATTTATAGATAGAAATTAACTGGCTTTCAAAAGTATACGCATACTGTTATTATAAGGTAACTAACCTTCATAATCACCACCTAGATTTCTCAAAACGTCTCTTGCTCGACTGAGATCCAAACCGAGTTCAGGTAGTCTTATATTTTCAAAAGTTTTTATCAGACTCTCTAAAGCTGATTTATCTTTTTCTTTTATTGCCTTTTTGATCTCATCGCGTAGAATTTCAGGTTGTTTAGAAACTAATTAAGATATTATAACAGTATACAAACTATATTAGATTTAATAACATCACAAATCAAAAATATTTTGGTAGCTTAAGATTTTCCTAGAATTGTTTGATGTGCTAAAAATTAAAATATAAGAAATATTCCTTCTTGAAGTTGAGTATTAAGAAAATTAAAGTAATTGCATATTTAACACTATTGGTAGACCCCTCCAACTCCCCTAAATATATATGCGTGTGTTTGTACGTATGCATGTATAATATATATATATATATATATGTGTGTGTGTGTGTGTGTGTGTGTGTGTGTGTGTGTGTGTGTGTGTGTGTGTGTGTGTGTGCGTGTATGTGTAAGCAAACATACAAACACGAACGCTCACATACAGCACCTCGCAGTTTCCCACCAAACCACGTGTATGAAGTATTTAGATTTCCAATCTGTAATCAACACACATGCTTCTGTTCATTGTTTTTGAAGCTGGAGGGGAAATAAATATAATAATCTTCAAGTTGTGTTTATTGCAAGATTTCTCGTATCATTGAGAAGCAAGGAAGTGCTTATCGATAGATATATAATGGACTCTCACTAGAAGATGACGTATGAATGTTCAGCTTTTACTGAACGACCTGCAGAGATGATTTGTTTATGATGATCAAACGTTTGTGCAGTACATTAGCTCACTCCATCAAATTGACATTCTCTGTACAGGTGCACAAATGTGCTACACATCAGATGTCGAAATGATCGCAGAGTAACGTGAAAGGAAGTATTTTGCTCAATAACATAATGCATCGCCCGGTCCGGGAATTGAACTCATGAGTGCAACACCAAAACCAGTAGGTTACGCGCTTTCACAGATAGATATACAGATATAGATAAATAGATAGATAAATAGATAGATAAATAGATAGATAAATAAATAAATAGATAGATAGTAGATTGACAGACAGACAGACAGACAGACAGATGGATAGATAGATAGATAGATAGATAGATAGATAGATAGATAGATAGATAGATATAGACATAAACATATAAGTCAATCAGTTTGAATTAAATACTATGGTAGATATAGTAAAAACAAAATTTTCTTTAAATTCTTATATTTATAAAAAGATGTGTAGGTTGGGGTCGGAGAATGGAGGAAAATATATCGCGAACCTGATTTATTTCCTCCGAGATTTTCGAAGATATTCTTGGCTTCATGCAAATCAAAAGTTAATTCGGGATATGCTGCCGCTTCACATATTCGGATTACCTTTTCTAATCTATCGATATCTTTCGACTCAGTAGCTTTCTGGAGATCATCTCTTATTGATACAGAAGATAATTTATCTAACAAAAATGAAATTTAGGCTTTACAATTTCATGCTAAGGTTAGCAATAACTATGAATCTTAACGTAACCGTTATGTACTTATATCAATAACTAATAATCTTTTGAACATTTAGCTATTGTTACTGTTTTTTGACTTGTCATTTATAGATGATTTCTATCTAGGTAATCGTTGTTAATGTAAAATCATATAAAGAGATTTACTCTTCTTATCATTGAACAATTACTAGAAGTTTTCTAAACTAAGAGTATCTTCATAAATTTGTTAAATATCTAAATATATTAATTAGAGATTATTTTAGCGAAATGTCTAAGTGTTAAATTGTTTTCAAAAATAGCAGTAATTAAAAAATATGCATTTAAAATACAGTAAACTATAAACAATACCAGAGACAATAGTACCTCCAGCCCCACCTCCAAGAATATCTGCTACGTTTCTAGCTGTTTGAATGTCATCTTGAAGTTCAAGCATACCAGCAGCTACGCTTTCTTCAATAGATTTTTCCAACGCTCGTTTGTCTTTGAATTTAATTGCTTCTTTGAGCCTTTCACGTAATGTATCAGAGGAAATATTTCCTATCAGAGAAAATTTGAAGAGCGACACTGACATTGGGGGAAGAGCTATCATAATAATTCACGATGTTTAAAATATTGTCAAATGAGAAACTTAGTACATAAACAAAAATTAAAATAACATTTAAATTGTCAAATATCATTAATACGTGAATTGCCTAACCTCCACGTTCTCCTCCCAAACTTTCCAAAGTATCTCTGGCTTTAATTAGATCAAATCCAAGTTCTGGATATGCTGCATTTTCACATTCTTTTATTAAATTTTCTAAAGCGTCTTTGTCTTCAGCTTCAATGGCTTCCAATAAATCTTTTCGCAATATATTGAGCGTTTTTGAAACTGCGAAACAAATTTTTATAATCAATCTAGACTTATTAGTATAAATATGTTACTTCGCATAAAATGAGATGAGAATAAAATAGTTTGAAGAAACCCTGCTAGAACGAAAAGAACATTAACCAAACACATATTACTGATTTAGTGTAATATAGAAATTCGAAGTTTCTAATTGTTTTAACTTCATAATCATTGTTTTAACTTCATAATCAGTTGAAATGGAATTCCAACAAGTTAACGCAATTATATATAAAGGGTTTTGGAAAAAATTTAAGGAAAACAGTCAGAAATTATTTACAGTGAGCTCTTTAAATTAAGAGTGAAAGAAATTAACCCAAATACATATTTTTTAAAGTTCGTTTTCCGAACCTTTTTTCCGATGGTCAAAATCTTCTAAAACATCTCGTGCTCTGTGTATATCAGAATCCAGTTCAGGCATACCTGCAGCAACACATTCAATAATTACACTTTCAAGTTCAGCATTGTCCCCCATTCTTAAAGCTGTCCTTAGCTTTCCTCGCAGAATGTCAGGAGACAGAGTCCCTAGCAACCGTAAGTTGAAAAAGGACTCAAATATATTATATATTGCAAAGAAGACATGATTATATTGTATAACAAAATTTAGTTGAGAAGATGTAGATATCAAACAAATTAGCATTTTAATTTCAAATGTAAATGGTTTTCGTGAGTTATAATACTAAATATCATAGAGAAATAAAGTATTTGTAAAAATTAACAGTATGAATATTTCAAATATGATATTAATTACGAGTGAAATACTTTCGATAAGTTCAGGAATAAATAGATCACAAAAATATTAATAGGTATTGTGCTAACCTCCTCGGCCACCACCAAGATTCTCGAGAACATCTCTTGCTCTACGAAGGTTTGGTCCCAATTCTGGATAGAGGGCATTTTCGCATTCACTTATAGTTTTATCTAAATTTTTAAGATCTTTTTGACGAATTGCTTTGGCTAATTGATCTCGTAAAGCACCAGGAGATACTTTTTCTAGTAAATTGAATTGTTGATCAGAATAGCAAAAGAAAGAAATAATCAATCAAACTAATATCATAAGCCAAATTTTTATGGTCATATAAACTCTATATTTGTTTATGCTTCATGTATAACATCTTACATATTACAGTTGTAAAGACTTTCAATTATTAATACAAAAATTATTCATTAATTCTCACAAACTAAAACCAAACTGATATTGTATTGCTGAGTTTGCTTAGCATTATCCATTATTATACAATGAGTATTTCTAGTTAACTTTTGTTCGAAATTTTATTTTTATTTATTAGGAATTAATGAGCAACACGTTGTGTATAAAGTGTAGCTAACCTCCAGTACCGCCATGAAAAATATCCGATGCACATCTGGCTTTATGTATATCATCATCAAGTTCTGGCATTCCAGCAGATATACATTCCAGTATTGCTCTATCTAAGGCACGTTTATCTTTATTTTTTATAGCGTCATCAAGTTTCTGACGAAGAGCAGCAGGAATCATATCACCTGATAATAAATATTCATATGAATAAAACTTTGTATTCTGTACATAATTTTACAGTATCTGAAAATTAACTGTGAGCTTAATAAAGTCGCTATTTTGCACCAACTTCAAAAGAATATTATTTAGTTACTTCACAGCATATATATATATATATATATATATATATATATATATATATCAGCTAATAGCTTGAAATGATTCTATAAGTTAACTCAGTTTATTCTATCTTAATATGTATTTATGTTTTTAAAATCATACAGTTCGATATAATTTACATAAAAGCTCTAACCTCCACGACCTCCACCTAAGCTTTCTAGCACTTCTCTTGCCATCTGTAAGTCAGAAGAAAGCTCTGGATAGCCTGACCTTTCACAATTACGAATCAGTTTCTCTAAAGATTCTCGGTCTTTATGCTTAATGGCAGATTTTAAGTCTTCTCTGAGAAATTCGGGAAATTTAAATCCTGACAATCAAAAAATACAATATAGTACCTAAACGGAAAATAAACTTTCAAAAAACGTATAACACAGATTAAAGAAATATAAAAGACAATAGTTTTGTGTAGTAATATCCAATTTCAACATATAACTAAAGCTTTGATATGTGTTATTTATATTCAAAACTTTAAGCTGATTTTTAATCGTTTTAACTTCGGTATGCCATTCATGTTCAAAATAGATCACAGCATAGTTAAGAGAAGAGTCAATACAAAAATTTATTAATACATATACACATACGTACATACATGCATACAAACATGCATACACACATACATACGTATATACATACAGACATATATATATATATATATATATATATATATATATATA
>NC_068987.1:38744549-38749409 GCF_001194135.2 Octopus bimaculoides
TGGTATATCAGAATAAATGTAAATAACATTTGTCTACATAGACTACGATTTTAAACAAAAACACGTGTGTTAATAATTTATCTGCTGAAGATAGAATTAAGAAAATTCCCTTGTTTGTTATTTTAAGAGTTTAAATGATTTTTTAAATTAATTGCTGAATAACCATAACAATTAGTAAAAGAGAAACTCATTGTATAACGTATATGAGATTTTACTTCTTTTATTTAGTATACAGAATGTTTCTATGAGGTATTTTTTCTCTATCATAATGTTGATATTTCTAAGTGCCACTACAGTCCTTAGTGCTGTGGATGTCGAATACCAAAACATATCCTATGGTTTCGTCCAACTGGCTTTAATGATCTTACTGGAATTATCATTCTTCATTGTTGTTTTATATTTGAAACATCCGTAGATGAAAAATGTCCGCTCACTATTTGAATTATCTCAACTGATCGAAAATGTTTGGCTCAGTATATTGTGTATGTGAGACACTATCGACTTTATATAAGCAATGATTCGCAGCATGGTAAGAAAAAAGAAATATATGACCTCATAATGTTTTTAATATTCAATATACTATTCATATAAAATAATTATTCTATCTACGAAGCCTAATATTTAATACCTGTAACAAAATTACAAGGTTTAACGTCGAATACAAAACTCATTCCTAACCTCCTGTACCACCTGCAAGGATGTTAGAGATACTTCTTGCTTGTTGGATATCTTCTTGGAGTTCAGGCAATCCAACAGCAACACACTTGCTAAGAACTTTATCAAGTTTGCGTTTATCTTTTTCTATCATAGCATCTCGCAATTTTTCACGTATATTTTCCGCTGTCATTGTGCCTAGCAACCATATATGAAAATTGTCATAGCAATTAAGGATGAAGATACGATAGCATATGCGCATAATATATATGTAATTTGTCAAGAAGTAAACGGACATATTATGCACAGTTTAATTCATTTATCATTAAAATAAGTATGCTTGTAACATCGATTATTTCTATAAATAATCTTTCCTCCAGAAAATGGAGGAAATATTAATTATAGAAATAATAAATTATAATGCTCACGAAATAATGTTCACGAAAAACATAACCAGCCTTGTCGTGTTAGTTCACACTGATTGTGTATCTGTACTAACACACACGCACACGCACAGACACATACATACACACACACAATAAATCAATAAATAGACCTTTCAGTTGAAAATACGCATGACTGAACCAAAGGGCGCCCATCAGGTAGAGTAGCTTATTTTATATACTCTTAAGTTAAAAGTAATAGTGTTTAATGTATACTTTACGGTGAACGTTTGAATTTGCATTCATATTTGTGAAACAAATTTTTTCTCACATTTAATCTTAAAGAAAAGCATCGAACGACGGTTCTTTATAGGAGCTAAGCATTCTACGGAGTAATTTAAAAGATGTCCCCTTGAACAAGCCACAATATGTCACATCACTCCAGTAGATTGGAGTACCACTCCAGAAGTCATGTAGTCCCTTCGCTCTTCAACTGTCACATCCTAGATATACCCCTGGACCAAGGATAGACGAACCCAAAGAGTGTCAATGTTTGCTTATAACTATAGAGGTACAGAAAACAATTAGCGAAATTGGGGTATATGCTATCAAAATATTCTCCATTCCGCAGTACTCACACACACACACACACACACACACACACACACGCGCGCGCGATAATTCATCCATTAAATATGCCGATGACTTATATGCATAAAAAACAAACAAATAAAAGAGAGGAAGAACGGAAAAATGAAAGAAGGAAATCAGTAGAGGAACATGCCTGAAGTTATGAAATTCATCAACTGGTGAGCATACGACCCTTCAACTGGAGAGGCATCGAGACAGGGGAATAGAAAATCTCAAATGTCTCCATGAAGCTACGACTATAGAAGTATTCAATTGTTTCAAATGTCTGATAACCCAACCGCCACCGTCAAGGATTCCCTGTCTGTAGCTCAAAGAAGTTCTAGCGAGTAATCAATGAAGACCAGGATTGTTTATACAGAAATTAAACAGGTGACGCAGCCAAATGTTAATGGGAGAAACGAGACTACTCTCACTACATTACACCTTCTTCCCTGAGAAAAAAGCTGTATTTTATTGCTGTAGATAAGTGGGAGACCCCAGGTGCCACAAGAGGATTATTTAACCCCGAGTTGGAGGTCGGCTAAGCGTGTGCCGCAAATATTTCCCCACTAGAAAGTGATACTGGTAAAATGCAGCCTAGTACAACCTGTTGTCTGAGTAACTCTGCCAAACATGTTGGGTAAGGAGGAGGATTTTCGATATTCTGTAAATAAAAATCAAGATTGTCAAAGAGCAGATGAACTCAGACGCCAATAGCCAACCAACAATGTGTACATCGCACATTAAATATATATGTATGTTTACAAGTAAGTTTGATGTTTCCGCAGCTCTTTCATATATATATATATATATATATATATATAAAATTTTCATAATGAGATAAAAATCCAAGGCTGTGAAAGATTTTAGAACATTTATAAATAGGTCTTACAGCTCTCTATCTCATATCTTATCTAAATTAACTATTGCTTAACCATTTTCTCACACCGTCTCCGATGAAGGGATATATGAAATATCCCAGAAACAGCTGTAAGACCTTCTATTTATAAATGTCCTAAAATCTTTCACAGCCTTGGCTTTTTATCTCATTATGAAAATTTTTTATATATACACATGCTGTTATATGACCTACGTCGGATTTCTTATTCGGATAATCACCGAACCTGGAGCTTAACTATGGTCTATCCATAGCACTTATTCAGCATTACCTGGCACCTTTAGGTCTTATTGACACCATTACCTCTCATAACCTATATATATATATATATATATATATATATATATATAGGTGCTCCGGCATGGCCGCAGTCAAATGACTGAAACAAGTTAAAGAATATATACACATATACACACATACACACACACATATATATATATACATACATATATACATACATATATGTATATATATGCATACATATATATACATATATACATACATATGTGTGTATATGTATATGTACATATGTATATATGTACATATATATATATATATATATGCGCATACGTATATATAAATATATGTCTATATGTGAGAATAATTTGACTTTTTTAAGAAATACTCTCTCATCGTCTTTTTATGAAATATGTAAATCAATATGTAAAGAGACTTCTTAATCACCTTATATATAATGAATTTCTTTACAACAAATTCAAGCTCGTATTTCGATAACTTTATATCTCAAGAAAAGAGTTGATGAAGAATTGTATTTATATCATTAGCGAATGTACGATAAAGTTAAATTTTTAAAAGTAATGTATTAACGACCGGTAAGAACATGTAATGTGTGTGCCTTTTTGTGCACGCGTGTGTTTGTGTAAGTGTGTGAACTTATAGACACATATACAATATGATGCTATAATATATCCAAATAATTATACACACATTCAGGACTGACTAAAATAAAAGCTTATTCAACAAGAATAATTTAGTTGAACTTTTATACAATAAAAAGAATGTTGGACCAAACCTCCACGACCTCCACCTAAATTCTCCAGCGTGCTTCTAGCTTTCAGGAGATCAAGCCCCAACTCAGGATATCCTGCATTTTCACACTCGACGATAATTCTGTCTAATGCGGATTTGTCACGCTGCTTAGTTGCTTTCTTAAGCTGGTTGCGTAATGTCTCAGGTGATCTGGATCCTAGACAACCAAGAATGTGAGTCAGAAAGCCTGTAAAAATGTTTTAGCAAAGACAAATTCTTGTCTAAAGTAGTATAGCTAAGAGCCCTTTTGACAGCTATCAGTTTTCCTAAATAAATTTGGCATATATATATATATATATATATATATATATATATATATATATATATATATATATATATATATATACATAATCATGTTCACAAACCCATATACATGTATATAAATAAAAATGGCTTAATAGATTAATAATGCAGGCAAAATATTTCATAAGTTCACTGTAGATAAAGATATACCAGGATAACAAATATGTCCTATGATAACCGTGGGAATTCAAGCAATCCGAACTCAATAAGCTGCCATGAGTCAAATTTGTAACTCCGCGATATGGTTACCAAGGCATATACAAAATACACACAGACGATGAATTTTCTACATTTATTAAAGGCTTACATATGTTTCCGACAAATATTGGAGGGATCTAGTTCCATAGTTCAATCGTATAAACCAATCGATGCATAGTCGATCGACTGAAAAAATAGAAGACAGTCCAACACCGTTATCTCCCTCAGAGCCATAATAAACTGACTGTCAAAAGAAAGGAATTTGACTAAAATGGCATTACTTGAAAACTAGATTACCTATTTAAAGCAAGCGTCTAACGATTACTACTCAGGTAACAGGAAGGAGAGGAGTAATAGCAGTATCACAGAATTGTGAGTCTGACTATGATAAGGATTGAAATCTGCTACCTTCTTATATTGTTCAGAGTTGTTGCAAGCAACAAAGGACATTGTGTTAAAAATTACAACTAGATTTTTAAATGCTAGTAGAGGTGAATGAGTTATATGCTATGACAAAAAAATATGATCAGACTGAAGACTAAAACAGAAAGAATAATTCACTACTCACTTTCCATAAAGACAATTAGCTGCCAGTAAATAATACAAATAGGAATACAAATAAACGAAATTCATAATAACGTCTTGAAATAATGTAACTATAGAACTAGAGCCTTCCAATACTTATCGGAAATTTATGTATAAAATCCATTCTCTCTCTCTCTCTCTCTCTCTCTCTCTCTCTCT
>NC_068987.1:38749680-38762013 GCF_001194135.2 Octopus bimaculoides
ATATATATATATATATATATATATATATATATATATATATATATATATATATATATATATATATATATACATATATATATATACATATATATATATATATACACTTATATATATATATATTTGTTTGCATATATATGCATATATGTAATGACGTGGAAATTATCGTTATTAACCGCTATCATCATTATTACTTTTATCTCATAGTTTAGATTATATAAATTAATGAATAAATAATAAAAAATGTATTGCTATTACTATTGTGTCACTATTCGCATTACTATTATTGTCGTTATTATCATAATCATCCATTGCTATGATAGAATTATCGAATACCAACATGAAATGATTTAGAATTCAAGAATAATGTTTTTTCACGAATATACCAGAAAAGACACCTCTCGTTTCTCATCACATTACTAACCTGTTTGGGGATATTCTTCCATGTTTTCTAGTGTATCTCTAGCCTGGATTATCAACAAGTCCAATTCTGGCATGCCTGCAGCTACACATTCATCAATAACAGCTTCTAGCTTTTCTTTGTCTCTATCTTTCATTGCTAGCTCTAAGCGTTTTTGCATCATTTCTGGAGATTTCAAGCCTAACAAACCAAAAGTGATAAATGAAATTCTGTTTGTTTTCCTATTATTTCTCCAGAAATTAAATTATATTTGCTTCACTGAATGAATTAAAATAAATTAATGGATAACTAGACAGGTTGTTATGCAAGAATCTCAAACACACGAAACAAAATATGTAATGTTCCTTAGCTATACAAGAATTTCAAAGATGCAACGTAGAATATATATTATCCCATTGGCTATTAATATGTATATAAACATAGAGTTCTGTATATAATCATTATTTCAATACTATTTACAGTAACCAGTTGAACTGGAATTAATGTGTGTATTCAACTGAATGACAGCATCGATTGAATAACAACTTTTTGAAAATTAATCGAAAATGGATATTTGTTACTAAACTGTCATGAATGATGTTGCAGAACTGACAACTATAAATACAATTTCTTCTGTTATGATACCGATACAGCTATGTCGATAATAAACGCAACGGTTCGGGCAAAAAATAAAGAAACAAAGAAACAAACAAAAAACAAGTGAAAATCTAAGGATTGTGACAGATTTCAGTTTTCTGCCTGATATAGTAGTGTGACAAATTATTTAACACAAAACTTAAAAAGCAGAAGTTAATGGTTACTGTGAGTAGTGACAGCTTAGGATGAGTCACAGCATGTAAAATATGACCTGAGACTCAGGCTATAGCAGTTCATCATCAAGCATTTCACTTTCCTTCTGTATAAGACTCTTTTGTGAGAAAACAACTTATTACAAGACATAATACTGTAATATGATAAATAGTAAAGCATTTGTTTAAAACATTGATGGGCTTTTTGCAAAGGAAGTTTAGGATTTTTGACAAATTGCTACCGTTACATTGCGTTTTGCTGCATTGGTTCGAGCGTCATAACATATTTTTCGATCAAATTACTTTTACATTAGTCTGATTTATGTTAAAAATACAGATTTTTTCTATATTAGAAACCTAAGCCAGTCGCTGTATTACCGCGAACAATTGTGAGGCTGAAATGTTTCACTTCACAAGTTTCATTTGATATTTCACTAAGACAAAATCCCAAAGATGTCAAGAACTTTATAGTTAGTGACCCAGCTCCTAAACATATGAAATATCTGAAATGTGTGGTTGAAAAGTGTAATTTAACTGTGACTGGTAGTCTTTAGATTTTGTGATTTAGATTAATTTCCTATTTTTACATTGTATCTATACCATAATGTTGTCACAACATTTTCGACCAAAGTGTAATTTCTATAATGCTGAGATTTAAAAAAAGATGTGAAAAAGTTGCAACCGTCTAAAGATTACACCTTAGAGCAACCAGAAAGAAAATAGAATATTCAGGAGAAAGTAATTTTATTGAAATATACTCTCGATTTTTTAATGTTACTTAAATGTGACTTTTTAAGTATTATTCGAAAAACATACATCTATGATATGAGATGTATGATATTTCTAATTTCCACTCCTAGAAAAGTTACTGCAGTTTCCCTTATGCATATGTACATGTGAGTGTGTTTGTATATACTTTTAACATTGCATTATAAGCCTTTTCATACACATCTCAACAAAATATTTTATACAGAAGTTAAATATTTCTCACAAGAATGGATTGAGTTTCCAGAATGCAAATCCAGGGATGTCATTTCCACCCTACGATATTTTGTTGTTAGTACCTATATATATAATTATTAATGCGTTGAAATATCTGTGCCCATGGGATGTAATTATCTGGTGATCTTTTTGTTCACATTTGGAAACTACAGAAGTATATAATTTTGACTAGAAAAGAAATTATTACAATGACAAATATTTTACGTTAAATCAAGCATATTCGTTTACCTAGAATGCATGAAGCCTCGAATGCACTTTTAAAGACAGTTGTTTGAAATAATCAAATTAATTTGGACAATGTTTTGGAACATTTCCAAATATTATGTCAAAGCAACACAGTAATATTACATATATAACAAACCTCCTCGACCTCTTCCAAGGCTTTCCAAAATATTTCTTGCCTTTCGCAAATCTGTAGCGAGTTCAGGGTAGCCTAGAGTTTCACATTCTGCAACTACTTTCTCCAAACTAGGAATATCTTTACGACGAATTGCAATTTCTAATTGGTCTCGTAGAATATCCGGTGTTTTGAGATCTAAGACACAATGTTTGCATTATTTTATGGTTGCTTTAATTTAAATTGTAAATATAGAATCTACTTTAAGGAAAGTAATTTAACATAAAATAAGTTTCCAGAGGTATATTTTACAGTTGACCATATTTTTACAAAGGAATTATTTATAAATAATTGATTTACAAGTGAATCACTCAATGTTCATGCAGCTTATGAAATTTACAGAGTGCTTTGAAAAGGTAAGTAATAATATATAATTTAGTGTTCTTATTTAAATTATACCTCCTCTGCCACCTCCTAGAATATCTAATATGTTCCTGGCCTTTTGAATATCAGCTTCGAGTCCTGGCATACCAGAAACCACACTATCTCTGACAACTTTTTCTAAGTATCGCGCATCCTTCATTTTAATTGCTTCCTTAAGATTTTCATGGAGGTTTTCAAATGATTTAGTGCCTAAAAATCGAATTTAAACGAAATATTTTATTGACAAGTTGTTTTATTCAAGATCAAAAATATCTTTTCCAATCATTTGTATATTTCTAGACCGAGTATCAAATATAAGATAACAGTTAAAACCCGATAACTAATCAAAATACAGATCATACTTTCAGAACACAATATTCAAATTAATCTTTGAAATAAACAGATGACGTCCAGCTTGCTTTAACAAGATTATTGGTTTCTTTCTGATTAGGCATGACAATGACTCTGCTGTAGAACACAGGGTCCCGAAATTTTTATATTCATTCAGTTCCTTTAAATATAGTTATAGTAACACGTGCATAATTTGAGGCTATCGGAAACTTTCCATTTACTATATAATATTCACGACAAAAAGAAATCCATATTTTCTTGAAATACATATTTCTATTCTCGAAATAAAGGCAAGAAAGCATTTTAATCAACTTTAAATGGAAAAGTTTAGAAACAAACTAATTTTAAAACGAACAGACCTCCTAGGCCTTCTCCTAAGCTATTCAACGTATCCCTGGCTTTTCGAAAATCAATCGCTAATTCTGGATACGAAACTTCTTCGCATATTCGAATTAATCTTTTTAATGAAGAAACATCTTTTTCTTTAACCGCTTTTTTTAGTTGATAACGCAAAGCTTCTGGTGTTTTTGCATCTGATATAAAAAAAAATACTCCAGTATTAAATTAGCTTCGTAAAATGTCAAATTTTAAATGGCAAATTGAAACTTATTGAAAAGATGTGTGTAAGTGTGTGTACGTGTGAGTGTTTGCGTGTGTGTAAAGAGTAAGAGAAAGAGAGAACGAGAGATGCTAATGACAAGCTTGAAATCTCATCATAAGTTTTGGAATATATGGATAACAATCTAAAACGTGTTAATGTTATTTAAATTTTCGAATTTTAAAAATTCTCTGTATACCAGGCATTTATTAGAGTATCCAGAGAAGGAACTATAAATTACAAATATTAGGGAAATGAACATCAGTTCAATTAAGATTGAAGTAAAGCTTTATGAAAGGAAGAGATATTAAACCCTTAGCTGAAAATGACTCTTATTTGATTATATCATACGTATGCAAACCTTCTTCACTGAAGTCAACTAAATCTTGCATAATTTGTCTAGCCTTTTCCACATCGTTGTCTAGCTCTGGCATTCCAGCAGCAACGCAATCACTAATGACACGTCTTAATTCTTTCTTGTTACCTTGAGTAACTGCAGCTCTTAATTTTTTCCGAAGACTGTCGGGTGAAAGTTTTCCTTAATAGATATAAAGTTATAATATAATGTATATTCGTTAAATATTTTAAAATGAATTTGTTATATAAATAATATTTGTTATATAATTAATTTCCGTAAACAACTGAAAAGCCCACAACATTTTGGATAACTTTTAGTAATTTAACTCAAGAAAGACTACTAGAAGCTAGTTTCCATAATTGAGTTTACAATGGATTTTGATTTCCATACAGAATAAAAAATATTTTCAAACTTTGACACAAGGCCAGCAATGTTAGGGGAAGGGAAAGTCGATTACATTGATCGCAGTGCTCAACTGGTACTTATTTCATCGGCCCCAAAAGGATGAGAGGCAAAATCGACTTCGGCGGCCTTTGAATTCAGAACGTAAAACCGGATAGAATGCTGCTAAGAATTCTCTCCGGCGTGCTAACGATTCTGCCAGATCGCCTCCAAATGTATTACAATTAAATTAGATTTGTTGTAGAATTACAATCGAATATATACTCATGAAAATATCACATCTACTTGAAAGGAAATACGGGAAAAATACAATAAAGAAATTTCCATATAACAAATGTTGATAAAATTTCAAGAAATGGCTATCAGCCATCTAAGCGAACCTCCACGTCCCCCTCCAAGATATTTCAAAGTCTCTCTTGCATGACGAAGATCAGTGGCAATTTCTGGATATGCTAAATTTTCCGCCTCTTGAATAATGTTATCCAAATCAGAAATGCTTTTCTGCCGAACAGCATCTTGTAATTGTGTGCGTAACATGTTTGAAGATTTCAAGTCTGGCATCGCGAAAAATAAAAACAAATAGGTTTGGAGAAAGATTTAACAAATGTTCACATTATACTGAATTAATTAGATTTTGTATTTGTTTCAAAAAGGATATGACTATTATAAGAAAAGAATCTCACTTATCATAAAGCCTACATATCATAAAACAATAAAGTTAGGAATAAAATGTATCTATTTTCATTAATGAATTAATATTTAACGAATTTCTCAGTTAGGAATGGAATATTTAAAGAAAGAATTCTGATTAAAAATATTTTAGAGTTGTCTAATGGGAAGAATCTGACCTCCAGTACCACCATCGAGAATATCTGATACTTTTCTGGCCTGATGGATATCAGCTTGTAATTGCGGTATCCCAGAGGCCACACATTTCCTTATTACATCATCCAACGTCGTTTTATCTCTTTCTTTTATTGCATCCTTCAACTTTTCACGTAAAGTATTCATGGATAGATTTCCTATTTAAAATATAATAAATTACATATCACTTGCTTTCAAAACTTCAATGTGATATTTGATTTTTAACTGTCATGAATCTAATTAAAGATAGGAGAAAAACAATTAGTTTCAAATCTCGGAGCGAAAAATTAGTAACAATACTACAGAGTAAAATCTATTTGCCAACGTAAAATGGCAGTCCTGATGAGGACGGTGTTACTACCTTTTTTAACCCCCGAAAAACATCATTTCCAACTGGCTATTGACAGTGAGCTAATGTCCCCACTCAGCCTCAAACGGTACCTGCGGACTAATGGCTTCTAGGTAGTTTCTCTTCATCAGCACAGGATAACCGTTGGCTAGAGATGGCAGCACTAGGCCTTGTTCGAGGTATATACTTTTAAAGTGACACACAGGAGAAAAACGATTAGTTTTAAATCTCCGAGCGAGAAATAAGTAGTAACAGTAATACAGAGTAAAGTCTATTTGCCAACGTAAAATGGCAGTCCTGATTAGGACGGTGTTACTACCTTTTTTTAGCCCCGGCGCATGTACAGTTTGAGGCTGAGTGAGGACACTGTGTGTCGATAGCCAGCTGGAAAAGATATTTTCCTGGGGCTAAGAAAATGTAGTAACACCGTCCTAATCGGGACTGCCACTTAACGTTGGCAAATAGACTTTACTCTAACTATAGATAATTATCGCAAAATAATCTACACCAAAGATCTATGCGGCTGGCCCTCATCCTCTTCGAGGGGTTGAAATTTATAAAAGATCTAAAAAGAGCAGAATGTAACATTTAACAAAACAGGGTAAAACATTCGAATTAACTCAGTTTTAGAAGCGACGTAACTGAGGTAATTAGAAACATAATCAATCACAAGTTTAAGATAACATATTGATAACATATTGATAACGTTCCACTGCTAGTAGTAATTTCCCCCAAATTATTTGAGTAGAAACTGTAGCAATTACTATTTGTTTAGAGGGTTATTGATTTCATATAAGTTATTGACTGAACGTTCTAACCTCCGTGACTTCCACTCATTTCTTTTAAAATTTCTCTAGCTTCCATAAGATCAAAGCCAATTTCAGGGTAAGCTACTTGTTCGCATTCTCCGATTATACGTTCCAAAGCAGATTTGTCTCTACTTTTTGCAGCTTTCTTGAGTTCATCCCGTAGAAAATCAGCAGAAGAACGTTCTAATCGAATGAAACATAATTTAGTATGGAATAAACATTAGAAACAATTTTCTTCTTCTGTCAAAACTAAATGGAAGATGAATATTTTGTTAATTGTTTCAATGGATCTGATATTTTGAAAATTGAAAAAATTTGATCCTATTTTGAATGATTCATAAGATTAAAAGACATTCAGGTATAATTATATTTATTTACATTTATCGCATTTGTTCGCTTATGAAATCAATGATAATTACGATGAAACAGTATACTTATTATGTTTATGGTGAATCACACTGACTCTAACACGGGTATATATAAATTTCAAGAAAACTTATTTAACTGGGCTTTTTTTTTTAGCTGCCGTTACACAAAGAATAGTTTTGCACATATTAGATAGAAACTATTCTAAAGTTACCATCATTGTGTGGTATAAAACCCTAAAAGATGTTTACTACATGGGAATATGTACGAGCGACTTCTGGTGAATTTCGTTATACAGATTCACAACGTTTTTTATACTTTCAGAATTGCGAAAACACATAATAGATTTTTTAAACTAACAGAATGTTTCTTTCAAATATATTTATAACAACCTTGCTTTGGATTCATTTCCAGGTCTTTCAATACAATTCTGGCTTGGTAGATATCAGAATTTAATTCTGGAAAACCTGCCGCAATACATTCGCTGATAATGTATTCCAATTTTTCTTTATTTCTTCCTGTTTGGGCTGCTTTTAATTGTTCACGAAGAGATTCAGGTGATTTAACCCCTAGAGAATGAGGTTAATTTGTATAAAATACCACGGAAGGAATTTTAATAGTCAAAAGAATGTAAATGAAAAAAAAAATCACAATGATGATAGTTTCTCATAAAACTTTTAAAGTTTTGAAATAATTCATCCTCGCAGAGAAATGTAATTAATCATGTCAGATTTTCTATAATAAAAGTTATAAGTTACAAATGAAGGTATTTTTTCCGAACTACGCATGCTTGGATTAGGGAAGAGAGAAGACATATCATTGATAAGATCGCGAATGGTGATGAAAGGAGTGTGACAAACAGTTGATTGATTGTCTAACCAATAGATTAAACAAACGATTGATTAGTTTGTTGGTTAGATTAACAAACCAACCGACTAACTATAAAGGAGTGAAATTAAACACTTGCATTTGTTTATTATTATTGGCATGACGGTCCTCCCAAGATTTAAACAAGATTTGTTTCAACACACGAATTCTCATCAAGAATCTTCTAAACCAATTTACTGCACTTTAAAGATAATGCTTATTTCCAATTTTGGCATAAAGCCAGTAATGTTAATGATTTTGGGAGCAGTCGACTAAATCGACTTCAGTACCTAACAGGTACATTATTTTATCACTACCGAAAAGCTGAAAGGAAAGAGAGACTGTAATGGGATTTTGCTCCATACAAAAAGGCAGAAGAAATACAAGGTATAATAATAATTGTTTCTAATTTCAACAGAAGCCCAGCAATTTTGAGAGGAGAGTTGCTCGATACTATTGATACCAGTACTTAAACAGTGGTTTATGTTATTGTCCTCGGAGAGATGAAAGACAAATCGAGATTTGAATTCAGAAAGTAAAGATCCAGAAGAAATACTTAATGTATTTTTCAATGTGCAATTGATCCTGCTAATTCATTACCCTTTAAATATAGATCTCTGTTTTATGCACAAAGCCAGCATTTTGAGGTGGGGGTTAGACGATTTCATAATGTAATGTAAAGAGTTCATAATGTAAAGAGTTGGAGCAAATACCACAAGGCAGCTTTTCGGTACCCTAACGATTCGGCTAGGTCGCTAACTTTATTGTCTAGGATTTAGACACAAGGCCAGCAATTTTAAATCGTGAGGAGGGTGATTTTTTACACATGTCCCAGTACCAGGGTGGTAAAATTTATCGACTTCCGAGGGATAAAAATCAAAAGTGACATTGAAGGGATTTGAACTTAGAACGTAAATACCCGAAAAAATAGAGCAAGGTCATTTTTCCACCTCTCTAATGACTCAACCAATCCACTACCCTTTAAAGACAATAATATGACATCAAAACCACAAACCTCCCCAACTGCCACTAAGGCTCTTCAGGGCATGTCTGGCTTTAGAGAGATCGATTCCAAGTTCTGGATATTTGGCATCTTCAGTCTCCACAATGATTTTCTTTAATGTTGCTATATCTTTGCGCCGAACTGCCATTGCCAACTGATTCCGCAAAACATCAGGAGATTTAATTTCTGCCAATATTGGAGATAATTCGTATTAGCTCAACTACATTGTATTTTTGTTGATTTTTGAAAGATGAAATTAGCGAAATACAACATCAATAGCTTCGTTCCTTTTCTTTCAAATTACGGGAATTATTTTAAAACGAGTATCTAAGAAAACCATAGTCGGTTTAATTTTCACTCCTACAAGGAAAAGGTTATAGTAACTTAAAAATTAAATACAAAGAAATTTCAAATTACAGAAATTAACTGAGATTTTTGAGTTGTTTTTTTAATTTTATTTCTTTTATTCTTTCTTTCTTTTATTTATTTATTTATTTATTTATTTATTTATTGCTGCAGAATGAAAATTACGAATATTTTGAAATTTTAAACACATCTAACCTCCTGTGCCTCCTTCGAGAATGTTTAATGTCTTTCTAGCTTGTTGTATATCATCTTTCAGTTCTATTATTCCTGAAGCTAGACATTCATTAATTACTTTACCTAAATGGTATTTATCTTTACTCTTCATTGCCGCTTGAATTGCCTCTTGAAGCGCTTCAACTGATTTCGTTCCTAATAAAAGTAACTTAAATTAATTAAAGTAATTCTATGCTTGTTTTCTAAATAATTTCGAGCACAAATATTGACGTAGTGCGGATGATGAGCAGACTTAAAATTATTAGCTAGTAAATTTTTCATCGATGATAATGGAAATGAATGGAATTGGTTTATCTTGAATGTTGCGCAATCATTTTAAAGATTAAAAGTTCAGTGATGATATTTTACCAGTGATAATTTCTCTCTTTAGTACTAGTAGGAAGATGAGATATGAAACATAATTGGTGGATTAATCACTAATTTTATCAACCCCAAGTGACATGAGTAATACATACAAAGGAATTCTGCTTGCATACCTAGGATGATATTGTTGCGAGATATCATCTAAAAGAAGGCCGTTACACTGACTGACAAAGACCAAACTCACGAACACACTCCATCTATTGGTTCATAGATATTTTGTGTCCTCACCGCCTAAACTATAGTTATTACAATAGCGTCTGCCCCTCTAATCAAAACTAGTTATATATGACCCTCTTTCAGACACACTCCTCACCTACTACTTTGTCACATTCCTTGCAACTTACACAAACCACGTTTCTTCAAATGCATTCGAAAATAGTATTGTAAACACTTTTTGGCACAAATTCAGGAAATTATTTTACAATCTTTAAAATCTTGTAGAAGTGACTTGTAGTTGTTCTCAAATGTCACTAGGAAATGCATTATGATTCTTTCTACATCTCTTTTCCTTTTCCATTTCTGATCTAAAAGTCAATAACATTCTTATAAATCGTGTAACCACTTTCTGAAAATAGATACATATATTAATAGGTCCAACTTACACAGAGTACAAATGACTGAGAAAATTAAAGTTTGAACCTTTTGAGCAAACTTAGACTCCGATGTCTTTACGGAAGGTCATTCCACAAGGTAAAAAAAGGTTATAAGAGGGATCAAGTTGAGCGGGCGTAGAGACAATTATGCGGATAGACAAATTAGACACATCAAATATATTAAATATTAAATATTCCATCTTTGAACTTCTCTGCATTATGATCTGAAATATTAGATCTTCTTTACCCTGATGTTATCCAATGTCTTATCCAATGTTAACTGCATCCATAACGGCCGCAAATTGAACTAAATCTACCAACATTATTATGGATTGCTAAGTATCCGGAAACAGCTGTTGGACTTATAACACCTTTCTTCCTCCCCTTTGATTTTCTCAGTCGTTTGTACTCTGTGTAAGTTGTACCTATTAATATAAGTATCTATATACGAAGGTAAGTCAAAAATAATCCGCACTTTCGCCATAACATATCTTTATTATTGTCATACTGCCTTCAGCGCATGCGTGCTTATAGTTGGTACTATTGTGGGTATGTGATCGAAGGTTGGGCCTGATCACGCCATGGTTTCTCTGGCTTTATGGTTTTAGTATGGCCTCTCCACTAGCAATGTGCACTGAAGAAGAACAAAGAGCAGTGATCCGAGAGACGGTAATGGTGAACTGGTCCCCGCGTTGTGCTAAAAGCCTTCGTTGTACTTCAACACCTGACACACCTTCCGACCAGAGAAATCGGATCACTGCTCTTTGTTCTTTGGTGCACATTGCTAGTTGAGCGGCTATGCCTACACTGTAAAGCCGGAAAGGAAAATAGCGCAATTAGGCTCAAGCTTCAATCACGTGACTACAATAGTACCAACTATAAGGCCGCATGCGCAGAAAGCAGCGTGACAAGTCTCCACTTTTTACTTTCTCTCGTTTTATATATGCATATATGCATATTTTGTATTTCATACCCAAACTAATATATTTGATATATTTGATGTCTCTAATTCGTTTATCCGCATAATTACCCCCCCCTCTCTCTCTCTCTCTATATATATATATATATATATATATATATATGATTTAATTAGAGGTTGTGTTAACCTCATGAAGGGATGGTTTCATCCAAGGAAATACTGGTTCAATACCTAATATTTTGGGAGAATCAATTTCCTTAAAATAATAGGTATATATATAAAAACATATAGATTATATTCATATAAAAGAAGAAAGAGAAAATGGAGATTGGGAAGTTAATTGTTTATTTTTAATAGCAAGTTAATAATCATCCCTTACAACTGTTTCAATTAATACTCAATAAATATTAAACTTATATAACCTAAGCATATCTTCAGAGGAAAAGAGTATACCCTTGGATATGTTATATGTTTATGGATTCCATATAGCAGACTGAATGATAGGGTTTATGATTAATATTGTTATATGTTCGGATAAAGTTTCATAACTTTATCTATAACTTATAAACGAATATTCTATTCTTTTATTAACTATAAACTTACCTTATTTATATTTAAATTTCCTTTATCATCTCGATTTAATTTATTCATTTTTTTGTTCTAATTCTATTTACCTAATCTATCTTATCTCCAATCAACCTGTAAACCCCTCTCCGTATCATTCAGTCTGCTATAATGAATCCATAAATTCATATAAACATCCAAGGGTATATTTTTTTCCGTCTGAAGATATTATGCTCAGGTCATATAAATTTAATATTTCCTTAATGAGTATGAATCGAAACAACTGTAATAGATGATGATTAATTTGCTGTTGATAATTAACTTTCCAATTTCCATTTTCTTTTTCTTCTGATATATAT
>NC_068987.1:38764054-38766220 GCF_001194135.2 Octopus bimaculoides
TTCAAGATATCGTCATTCAGCTCTGGCATTCCGGCAGACACGCTTTCTTGTACAATCTTTTGTAAATACCCTTTGTCTTTCGCTTCAACTGCTTCCTTCAGCTTACCTCGTAGGCTATCAGCCGATTTATATCCTAGTGAAAAACATTAAACAATGTAAATTGGAAGACATTCTGTCAAACATACATCGATGAAATAGTCAAAGCATTATCTTAGATCATTTTAGAAGGAGAGCCACTTATTAGTACGATTACGTTCGTTGCAAATGTAATACACATGTAATTCCATGAACGTTCAATTGAAATACTGCCGCAATATTACATATCGTGTAGCCTTTTCGACTGAATCACGTTTACAGAACATTCATACGTTTTGCTTACATAAATTGTCATATGTTAGATATATATACTTTTCTATAGGCAACGATATTTCAAATATCTAACCTCCGCGTCCACCTCCTAAGCTTTCTAGTGCGTCTCTCGCTTTTGACAGATCCCAACTCAATTCAGGATATGCAACGCCTTCACAGTCTTCAATGATTTGCCTGAGAGCTACTTTGTCTTTCAGTTTTGTCGCTTTTTCTAGCTCATCTCGTAAACTTTCGACGGTTTTCAAGTCTGGCAAAGGAAGATTATGCACGTTATACTAACTTCGTGTATCAAACACACCAATCATCGGTAAACATAATTATTAATGAAAAGTTTCAATAGCCTCATAAAAGAGGCGGTTTCAAATGATGTCTCCATATCATAATAGAAGAATGTATAATATTCTATTAGTTCAATAGGCGTTTGAAAGCAAAATAAATGCTATGTACCTTTTGGAGGAGAAATTTTAACGTCTTTCAATAAGTCTCGAGCAACGCTTATGTCTACGTCTAGTTCTGGCATTCCAGCAGCAATGCATTCGTGAATTACTTTGTCCAATGTATCTTTATCTCCCTGCTTCATAGCAGACTTTAGTTTTCGGCGAAGTGATTCAGGCGTCTTCGTCCCTGACAGAGTATTTTAACAGCGCAATAAATAAACTTGGAAAAAATTTCTGTATATATCTTTACTGATGTCATGAACACAATACCAAAGTGGAAAAAATAGAAGCAAAAACATCCGTTTGCAAATATACCCACTTAGATTTTCATGCATAATCACATAGAAACACACAGAAACACACAAGGAACATACGGATAAACACACTCACACACAAACACACAAATACTCTTACACACACACGAACACGCATACAAACACCACGAGAAAACTGGAAGAATGTAACCAGCCCCCTCGTTTTGATGTGTAGTATATATTTGCATGTAAGTCAATGTGCAATTTAGTTTAGAGAAAATCTGCACGTAAGTGAAATCAAATATAAGAGTAAGATTGTTTTCTCTGCTCGTATGTATTTGTGGTGTACATGGATCTGCTTCATTGTATAAAGATATGCCTAACATTTATCGGGGTTGGAATATCCGGAGGCGGGAGCTCCTTCAAGAATTGGTTTCTACGGGGAAAATAATGATCAAAGGAAGTTGTACCATACAGAGATCACAAATGACCAGAACGTCTAACGATAGGCAGTTCCCAAGAACACGTACTAGCCTCAGTTTTTACCGAGGTTCTGGAAACCAAATGTGTATGTATACGAAAGCCCAACTAACCTTTGCCCAATTTCTTAATACCTTCCACTAGCCATCGTCTCTCTGCTGTTATTAAATGTGAAGAAACATCAAGCAGTATAAATTTAACAATATCCTGTCAAGCACATAGATCATTTGAAACAAGTAACATTTACTAACATAATAAAATCGCAACTGAAATATATATGTGGAATAGCTCAAGTTTTAAACATGCATATATGCATACAAGAATCCATCTTCAAAATACAATTCTCGGTGGTAACAATAAATTTTCGGAAATGTATAGAGAAATTCTTATGATCACTTTTGTAGAAGGTCTTTCATGTTTACAGGATATCTGAATTCGTGTCTAACAGCAGCCTTCGTCGCTTTCTATCCAAAGGGTTTTTTAAACACAATATTTATACTATTATTTATAGCTTATATATCTTCTTCAAGATCCAATGTTCCTAAAACAGAATTTTGTGTGTGTGTGTGTGTGTGTGTGTGTGTCTGTGTCTGTGTGTGTGTGTGTGTGTGTGTGTGTGTGTGTGT
>NC_068987.1:38766230-38768039 GCF_001194135.2 Octopus bimaculoides
TGTGTGTGTGTGTGTGTGTGTCTGTGTGTGTGTGTGTGTGTGTGTGTGTGTGTGTGTGTGTTTAGATATACAGACAGACGGACGGACGAGTTGATGGATGGTTGGATGGATGGATGGATGGTTCATTTTAGTATATGCAATTGCTGAAAATGATTCTACCTCCACGGCCGCCGCCAAGTCTCTCTAATATATCCCGAGCTTTCCGAAGGTCATTACCCAATTCTGCATATTCCGCTTTCTCACATTCATGTATGACCTCCTGTATTTTTTTCACATCTTTTCGTTTTCCAGCCATTTCAAGTTGGTCCCGTAAATTATCAGGGGTTCTGATGTCTATAAGAATATATATTCAAAAGAAATGTACAGATGCTGAAAATCCGAAACATACTAACATAATTTTAGTCCATTTTAAAATTTACAACAGCTAGGAATGACCGTTATTCCTACTACAAACTCTATCAGAGTATCACCTGTTCACCTCTCGCCATGTTTTCAAGAACCGTTTGTTCACTTTTTGTCAAGACTAAGTTGTTTATTGAAAAGGAACTTTGCTGTCACAGTCATTCTATTTGGAAATAAATACCATCTTACTAGACAATTTCCACAGCATGACCAAAAATAGAATAAGATTATATAGCTGCATTGTTTTTCCCGCGAACATTTCCCTTCGTGTTACTACACGAGAAAGAATAAATAACACGACTACCAACGTCATTGTACAAATCTCACCAAGGAGCAGTTTATTGAAGACAACTTCGAAATTATCAAGAAAAAATTATGAGCTAACTATGGAGCTACAGTATGGTTGGTTGACTGGCTTGAATTAGCATTTCAAGCTTTTCAAACCACATTCTGGTGTCTTGAAAAGTGAAGGACACATCGGATAATATAGTCGGCCGAAATACTACTGATCAATCAGAACTTACTCGAAGTTAATGTACAAGGAACACAGTTTGATGTTTTACATCAGGAGTAAAACACGAATAAATAGCAGGGCAAAAATACAAGGAAGCGATTTGACTCAGTGTATACTACATTGCTTTTTCGCTTTCAAAAATGAAACATTGTTGCTTCCGAAACGTTGATATATACTCTTTTCTATCAGAACTTTATGGCATTCGTACTGTTGCACATTGTTTATATTGCATTTATTTATTATCACATTGAAAGAGAACAAAAGCATATTTACTGATATCAAAATTTGAAAGGAAGATATTATTAACCACCATTATTAAGCCTGCAAACGGAAGTTCACGTCTTCTTAATAACTACACGAGAAATCACTAAAGCAGTATTATTCAAATTCTGTTTTCCCACTCCCTGTATATCAATAAACCAACCCATCTCTCTCTTTCATTATCCCTTTCCTGCATTTGCTCTCTCTCCCTCTTTCTCACACACACTGTCATTGTTACATACTTTGTATGAAATAAAATTGTTCTAACCTCCAGTACCACCAGCAAGAATATCCGAAATCCTTCGAGCTTGTTGTATGTCTGAGTCAAGTTCTGGCATACCAGCAGCGACACTTTGTCGGATAGCTTTAGCCAAAGCATTTTTATCCTTGCTTTCCATAGCACTTCGTAAATTTTCTCGCAGAGAATCAACGGATTTTGTTCCTAATAATGTTAAATGTTTTTTTTTTACACTTACAACAATAAAGATATATTACTGGACACAATGTCAGTTATTTTTACGGAAAGTTATAACCAATTGAGCTTTTGCCAAATAAGTGCTGTTTTGCTGCATGATTAAATCAATGTGTGTGTGTGTGTGTGTGTGTGTGTGTGTGTGTGTGTGTGTGTGTGT
>NC_068987.1:38768060-38774709 GCF_001194135.2 Octopus bimaculoides
TGTGTACGTGCGTGCGTGCGTGTGTGTGTGTGCGTGCGTGCGTGTGTGTGTTTGTGTGTTTGTGTTTGCGTGTGTGTGTGTTTGTGTGTGTGTGTGTGTGTGTGTGTAAGTGACTGATTATAACAATATAATATACCAATATAACGTTGAGTTTTATCATAAATAGCAAAATTAAATGTTGTTAAATGTTTTTCATATCCAATTAAACTTTGTAAGCTTTCCAGTATATCAAACATTAAATTAGCTAACCTCCAAGACCTCCTCCGAGGCTTTTGAGCGTGTTTCTAGCTTTACGGAGATCTGAGCCAAGTTCTGGAAACTCTGCTGCTTCCAATTCTACGATTAGCTTTTCCAATGCATATCTATCCTTCTGCTTTGTGGCCCTTTTCAATCTTCTCCGAAATGAGTCTGGTGATTTTGATTCTAATGACTTATTTTCTTCAAGTGATTTTAGAACTTCTCTTGCTCTATGAATTCTAGCATCCAGTTCTGGCCTTCCAACGCTAATACATTCATTTATAGCATCTTCCAGTCTTTCTTTGTCATTGTCTCTAATTGCTAGATCAATTTTCTCTCGTAAACCATCAACTGAAATAACTCCTATCGGATAGGAGATGCAACAAAAGTTAAACATTGTCACTTGATTTTCAATTTAATGAAATTTATTCACATTTTTATGGAGGAAATTTCTTTCATTATTTATATTAAAATTTTCGGGGTAAATGTATAGATTTTAGATGAGTTCTTAACGTTGCTTTCGATTTGATATTGTTTAAACGAAGTAACTGAAGCAGTTCATGCCATTGAAATATGTTTTGAATGTAATTGTACCAAGAAAAAAATACAGAAAAAGAAACTTATGAAATTAACTTCATCCTTAAAAACAGAACATTGTACAGTAAAGGACGACATTGATCTTTGGGAGTTTTGTAGTCAACTGAAAAAATGAAAGGTGAAGCAGCACTCTCTCCAAATATTTACTATTCATGCGATACGACTTTGCATCAATGAGACAGAAATAGACAACAACTATAATTGTTCAGAATGTTCATCAAAAACGTTTGCAAACCTCCATCCCCGCCACCTAAATCTTCTAGGTTAATACGAGCTCTCCGCAATTCTGAATTCAATTCTGGGTAACCAAGTATTTCACATTCAGCAATGATTTTACTCAGTTCTGGAACATCTTTTTGTTTAATAGCTTTTGCTAACTGATTGAGTAAAGCAGCTGGACTTTTAACTTCTGCAAGTACAATACATATATTGCGAGCCAAAATATCGAAAAATCCCACAAATAATTAATTTTAGATTAGTAAATACAATTGTTTCCGATTAAAGTATATATTTCAGTAAACCGACACATTTTTGTATGCAATTATTATTTGTGATAGTTATATTTACAATTGCCAGGGTAGAAGACTAATTCTTTGCGAAAATTGAAGTTTGATATCCTTCGTAGATTCAAGATGGAAAGTCTCTGTCTAAAAGGTCAGTCAGTAAATATTTAGTGATATAGATAGGAGGGCTGGAGTATCATTGATTCTTTGACGGCAATATATAATATATAACGAATTTTTAACTAGGGATATAAAGAAATATGTGTCTTATAGTGTTATTCTTTTGATTCTTTCATGCGAAAAAACAAAACGAAAACAAATGTATAAAACATAATGTAAATACAACAAAATTATTAGGAACAATTTTCGGGTGAAAATCTAACCTCCACTGCCACCTCCAAGAATATCTGATACACTTCGAGCTTGTTGTATATCGGCTTCTAACTCTGTCATACCGGCAGCTACACAATTTCTGATAGTTTTATCCAAATGTCTTTTATCATTTGATTTCATAACAGCTTTCAGATTTTCACGCAACGCGAATGGCGATATACTTCCTATAGATCAAATTAAACAATAATGTAAACTAAGTCATTAGAGTACGGATATATTTATAATTCTCTTATCACTGATATTCGAAAGAGATTTAGAAACGATAATACTATAATGATAGCAACATTACACTATTGTTTATTCTTAAAACCTAAATTACGAAAATAATACCATATGATGAGGTTTCTAACTTTCAAAATTTTCAAACTATACATGTATTATATTCCAAAACAATATATGAAAGCTTGAAAAAATTAGATTTGTTTTAGTTTTAGAAATACTTTAGAAATAACTTATATATGTAACTCATAAGAAGAGGGACTTTCTTTGCTAACCTCCTCGACCATACCCTAAACTTTCTAAAGCATCACGAGCGGCACTAAGATCTCTACCCAGTTCTGGATAGAGTGATTTCTCACACTCAGATATTAGTTTTTCCAAGGAATACTTGTCTCTTTCTGCAATGGCTTGTGCTATCTCGTCTCGTAGTATCTCAGACGGTTTTGGTTCTAGAAAAAGAAAATACAAACAAATACAATCTGCAAGTGAAAATAGCGGTTTCCTTCCTCACTATTTTTGGCTGCGTATACGTGTATATATGTGTGTGTGTGCATAACTACATGTGCGTTTGATGACGCATGCACTGAAAATACACTAGATCTACAGCCAACATTGTTTACGAAGCGTCCTTATGTATATGTGCACTCCTTTAAAAACCCTGTGTTGGTGCACTCAGTTTCATATATGAACTTGTGTGACAACTCAAAAAATTTAATCATTCAGTATAACTTGCAGTGGAACACAGCAACTTTTACACTTTAAATGAAAGAACGGCAGCCATACTGAGTTTGCTGCCAGGAAAATTGATAAACGTGGATGTTTTATTAGAGCGCGGAATACTACAATATTTGCATTGAGAAGTCCCCCCACCCCATATAGACATACGGTGCTAAGAGCACATACATATATCATAGCAGACAAGAACCGTCTGGTATAGTCACCAGAACTACCAGATCACATGATTTCAGCATACTGCCTTTCTCGGTGGCTTACCTCCTCCCCTAAACCAGTCAAATTTCCCCGCCATCAATATATAGAATAACAGTGACTTTTCTGTCATTGGTATTGCAAAGAACCAGTAAGCTAATAAAAAAGTATTAGCGATGGAAGCAGTATCAATACTAAAAAGCAGATATATGTTTATGCTATTAGGACCGTACATTTATATGAGAGAACCTCTCAAGACGAACGTCACAGCATTCGATGCTCTAATAAAAGATTCGAATTTAGTAGGATATAAAGGCCGCTTTTCGGTATTAATACAACTTTCATCGTTAATATTTAGTTTTATATAAGAGGGTTGTCTATTGCAACATCAGTGACTTTATAGTTGGCTGCGAGCTTTGGCTGATATAAAGGTCACCGAACCACTGGAGAAGCGTAGCACGTTAAAATCACATGATCTGGTAGTTCCGACGCACACACCAGACCGTTCTTGTCTGCTAAAATATAGGTCAGTGTTCTTAGTACCATACGTCTATATGAAAGGTCTTCTCAGGGCGAATGCAGTTGTATTCGGCACTCTAATACAGCATCCACGTTTAGTCTAATATAAAGAATACCTTTCGGCATTAATATTGTTTCCGTCATTAATATTTACAAATTGATAAATGTATGCATCTAGGTCCGGTAGAGACATGTATCTGTCATGTCTTTACGTATATTGCCATATATGTCTGTGACTCATCCGAATTGTTGCCAGAGGTACTGTATCTGTGAATATCCATGTATTTCTATGACTGCATGTCAAATATATACGAATGCACCTATGTAAATATATACATAACATATATAATATGAGTGTGCCTAAGTAAATTTCTATGTACACGCCTAAGGAGGTCCAAGATATATGTTTATGCGTATGTATAGATACATATATTCTAAAATTTGGACAGACGTAACACAGGAACAAACCTGAAAATTCACACACACAAGACAGGACTTTATAAATTACTCGTCATGATATATATATATGTATGTATTTATGAGTTGCGGGAAACTGCTCTTGCAATCCATAAATTAGGAAACTCTAGAGTAGCAAGAGACTACATATGTGTGTGTGTATGTATGTATGTATGTATGTATGTATGTATGTATGTATGCATGTGTGTATGTATGCATGCATGTACGCATGCATGTACGTATATATATATATATATATATATATATATATATATACGGTTCATTGATCATGAAATACAAGCAATTTTTAGGATACGATGTGTTCGATTATATTTCCTACGATCCATATGCTAGGAGCAAATGTGTTATCGTTCCATGTTTCTTTCAGTCGTTCCACTACGATATTTTAACAAACTACAAGTGCAGAACAAGTGTAGATAAAGTTTTAGTCTTATTCAATATACCTTACACGTTATTAGCAATAATTACTGTTACATAAGAAGATACCTTTTAAAGAGATTACATAACCAAATGAACAGAGATTGCATAACAATCTTAAAGCTTCAAGTTATATAACAGAAGTGAGATGGTGCTTCGGTAACAACAAATATAACAGTAGTGTAAATATGGGTCGAAGAATTTATTTTGATATTAATCTGGTGAAGGTAGAGATTTTTTCACATCATAGTAAAGAGAATTAGTCATTTTTTTCTTTCTCATTAACTCTGTGTTATTAAGTAGAAACAAAGCTACATATCAGATATCAGGTCACTATAAACCATTGCTACATTTTATTACTCCTATTTGACGTCTTGATTATAATTACCAATCTTCACACATACATCATTCAATTCAACTATACAATCCTATACAGGTACCATATATGTCAACGAACATAAATATAACTCCTAACATTAACATATACACATTCATTTATGTGATATCTAGTTAGATGATCCCTATGGAATTACTGGTATCGCATATTTATTCTTTAGTTACAGGTGTTTCAATAATATATAAGTTAAATAAATCAAATCGGAAAATATAAATATAGGAAAAGATTATGAATCATTGAATATATAATATTGATTGTATTATTCATTAGGGACGAAAGACTAAATTAACATGTGTAAAACTTAGATGAATTCATTTATATATAGAGACAGAAGATTAGATGAGAGGAGGATTCATTTCTTACAGGGAGAGTTTCCTCTAGAAATGCTAATAACAGAAATGGTAATGATGACGACTTTTGAGTTTCAGTTGGCAAGATCATGTTAGAAGTTAAATTTGTCAATAAGTTTGTATAACAGACAGTTGTCTGGTCGAGAATGTAAAACAATACTAAGATTGTGTATCATAGTACAGGTGGTTAGGACAGCGGACTCGCGGTCGGAGGATCGCGGTTTCGATTCCCAGGCCGGGCATTGTATATGTTTATTGAGCGAAAATACCTACAAAGCTCCACGAGGCTCCAGCAGGTGTACTCTTTGGCCCCAACTTTCTCTTATTCTTTCTTCCTGCTTCTTGAGTAATGCTGGGGGGTACACATACGCCATAGAAACCGGGAAACCAGGTCCACGAGCCTGGCTAGGCTTTAAAAGGGGCGCATAATAAAATCATTGTACAGAGTCTCATAAATTAACTGGGATGGGCATCTCTAGAGTAGCGTCAAAGAAAACCAAAATGATTAGAGAAAGAACAAAGTTGAAAAGGAGGTGGAAAGAAGAGAGTGAGACAGGAATAAATTGAAAGTGTAAGAACAATAGCTAGTCTCGTATGAGGGAATGAGTGTATATAAATAGACTTAAAAGGATGAGAGGCTTTTGTAATTTGCAGTAATAGTGGTGGTATATGAAGATGTAAAATAGTCTTATAATACTTTATAATTAAATTCATAATTAAAAATAATGGTAAAAGATTAATGGTAAAAAAAAAAACTAATATTAACCAGAACAGTAAAAGTGTACATAAATATACATACGTACATCTATACATATATCTGTACAAAAATATAAATATAGAAACACATATATTCCTAGATATAGTCAGGCATACATCCACAAACACACCAATATATACACGCACATACTTATAGGTATATATATAAGCACAAACATCTGCTCTGACTCCTAGCCATATACCTAAATGCGCATGTAAATGAATTTGTAAAGTCATGCAGACGTGTGTATATACATGTATCTCGTAATCAATTAAATATTTCATGAATACAGCATTATGAAATAGTTGTTAGAAGCACAATAAAAAGAAGTGTAAAACAAAGGATATTTAGAATCGAGAAAATAAGTTGATGCATAAAGTTGAGGTGATAGGACAGTACGACAACCACTTGGAGATGTGGTAGAGATGAGTAACGAAATTCATGCAGCATAATTCATATGTGTATATGCATATGCTTGCATTTATTTATTCCAATACTGTTTATGAGTAAGGTAAACAGAATTTTAAGAATGTTTTATTAATCCGATATCTGCATCTAGTTGTTAGCTCATTATGCTTATCAATGAGATCCGCTGAAAATTTCAGATGAATTCAGCAGTATGTTGGAGTTCTTAGATCTAAGAACTCCACCACACTGCTGATCACGAATAAATCGTATTTTATCTCCTGTCTTTCTCATATTCATTTAATACAGTAGTACCTCGGTTTACGAACGCCTCTGATTACAAATAAATCGTACTTTATATATATATATATATCTAGCTATCTAACTATATATATATAAACACATGCACACACACACACACACACACACACACACACACACACACACACAC
>NC_068987.1:38774937-38783854 GCF_001194135.2 Octopus bimaculoides
ATATATATATATATACGGTAAAAAAAGAAAATGGAGGGGATACAAAAATGATATACATCAGCCGGTAGACATTCTATTGTCTATTTATTCTAAAACATAAGGAAGTATTATAAGAATGTATACACATGCAAAGACTGTGTGCTACACAAATATGTAGTAGTAATACATAAAAGAATAAAATATTAAAAGATTAAGAGATCAGTTCCTTACGGCCGTTTCTGCCAAGAGGCCACGATATCCTCCATGCTACCTCCATCTCTTCAGTGTTGGGATGGGTAGATAGAGTTTGGCTGTTGAGAGTGCCTCTTGGCTTCTTCAGAGGGTCTAAATAGCCTAAATAGTTAGGATAGCCGAAACATACAAGAGTCAGTTACCAATAGGTACAGTATATTTTTTCTTATTGAAGAGGGCATAAGAAGAATACGACCAAAAGTTAGTGTAAGAGGAATAAAATTTCGCAAAATGGATTAGGTATAGGAAAGGGAAACAAGTCATAGACTTCAAGTGTTGCCTTCCAAGATTCATGTTATTTTGTCCAGTGGTGGATAGGTGGATACAGTTTTTCTAAGGAGGAATTTTTAAGGAAGGGTAAATTTGGGCAGTGGTTCTTATTTTGCTTACTTATAAATACACGTTATGTTTACAGTGATGGGTTTGAAACTATGGTCCGTGTTTCGGTGGTGGAAGTTTATATGTAGGATGCCAGCTGGTACTAAAGAGAGTATGGCACCAGGTGGTGTTCATGCTCGCTATTTTTCGATCAACAAGTCCCTGAATCCTTGTGTGCAGTGGGATAGGGGTTATGGTCAGTCCTGCAACCTAATTGGTCAGCTATTGTTTTGAAAACTATGACGCGATTCCGGTTCGTTGAGGGCTAACAGATAACACAAAAACAGATCAGATAAATAAATAAGTAAATAACTAAATGAGTAAGTAAATAAACAAATGAGTAAGTAAATAAATAAATGACTAAGTAAATAAATAAATAAGTAAATAAATAAATAAAAGCCGTGGCCACTATGCACAAGTAGAAGAGCAAAATGACATTCAAACTAGATTAAATTAAAGTAAAGTAAAACAAGTAAAAAAAATAAATCAGTATGTGAGTGAGTGCAATAATTAAAGCAATACGATTAAGGGGATATGATCTTAAGGGACAGCATAAGAAAATAACTTATATATAAAGCACGATTTATTCGATATCAGAGTTGTGCGAAAACCGAGGTACTACTGTATATTCATACATGTCTACATTTATGCTCGTCTTCCACAAAACCTTATACATTTTCTTCTCTTTTTTACTTCTTCTCCTCCCTTTGTTCCTATTCTCTGCCATTCAGATTTGTTTTCCATTATTCATTTACTTGATTTTCCTCTCTCCGCTTCTTCATTATTATCTCTGCGTTTTACCTTCCCCTTACATACCTACGCTTTACCTCTCTATGTCCTTTTTCCTCTTCCTCTTTGCTTAATGGGCTGGCTCTCTAGAACCATTCCGACAGTTGCTATATATAGGAGACCTTTCATTTACTGTTTTTATTTGAAAATGCTTGACTGAAAGTAGTTTTGTAAGGGCTATGTTACATAACTACAAGAAACATGTGTGTTAAATGTGTATTGAATGCGCTTGTGAGTGAGTGTATCAACGAGACAAGATGATAGTTGAATAGAAGTGCGTGAATGTTTGTATATATGCGCATGTAAACGAAAGGCATGGATGGGTAGGGAGAGGAGTAGTCCAAGGAAGGTATGTGTTTGTGTGAAAGCTTTGTTAGTGTATTGAGGGTTTGCCTGTAAGTGTAGAGATATTGAAAGATTAGATAAGAGGAGTGGGGATGGAATGGAGGACTAAAATGGGAGGTGCAGGTGGATGTGGGGTAAGTAGATGGGAGGAGAAGCAGAAGAAAGATGTTTGTGGTGAAATGCAAGTTATTAAAATTGCATTAGTGAATTTATACGAAAAGACGTGTACATTTTCAGAGAGAGAGAGAGAGAGAGAGAGAGAGAGAGAGAGAGAGAGAGAGAGATGATCTCCTGTGCTTTCTGAAAACGAGTGGAGGGGTTTGCAGCTCTTTACATATTTGTAAATACAAAACTTGTTGCAATACATAACTTATTGATTCAATGAAAGTTACTGAGATATGTTTCAAAGTTTTTATATATTTGAGTAAGTCTACCATAATACATTGCTTGCAAATAATGAAAATAAAAATAGAGTTATATTAAATGGTAATAAATATGCTGTCAAATGAATATAAACAGAAATGAAATATAAATGAAAATGCCTAGAAACATAGATATATTTAGATGGTCTTGGAAACTATATATAAGCAACTAGAGCCTTTTTTGCCGTCACTTGTGTGGAGATGAGAAGTGGGTATTAAATAATTATGTCTAAAATATATTGCAGTAAATTGGATTGTTATTCTAACAATAACTGGACAGAAAAAATTTCGATGTCATTTAATCATTTTGCATTGCACAACTTACCTGAAATTTATTTTATTTATTTATTTATTTATTATAATCATATATTCTGTTTATAATATTCTAACAGAATATGATTTTCATTTCAGCACATGAAAGTAAAAACCAACATCAGTTGAGACCTAAAGGAAAAGGAATTTATAATTCAAATATGTCTTCTTTATTTCACCATGTCTTCAAATGCTATATTTCTTTGAATTAGAGAGGTCATATATCAATTCTCGAAATTCAATTGAAGTTGCATGCCATGCATATAGAATGAGATCGTCATAAGAGTAATTTGAAAATCTAACCTGTACTGTTTTGTCTCATATCTTCAAGAACATTTCTTGCACGTTCTATGTCAGAATCTAGTTCTGGCAGTCCAGCAGTGACACATTCATTAATTACTCTGTCTAATTTGCCTTTGTCACCTTCCCTCATTGCGTTTCTGAGATTGGTTCGCAGAGAGTCAGGTGTTTTATTTCCTAACAATGAAATACATATGACAGTGAGAATTTCATGAAATTGTGCGTGTTTATGAAACCATGCCATGCAGAAAATCGAGAAATACGTATCCCGTAATTGATTCTTTTGTGATAATCTAATTCATGCACATTTATATTTCAACTTTAAAAGAAATATTCACTAGATCATTCAATAAAACAGTGCATGCACTAAGTGAATGAAAGATGAACTTCTATTTAGATATGAATCACACATCTAAAATGTACAATCCCGTAAAATGGAAAAATCGCTATATTCGAAGAAACATTGAACTAAATTTAACTCGAAACGCCATAAACACATAGGAAAGGAAAAAAAAACAGAAGATAAGTGAGAATAATTTCTTACGCGAAAATAAATGTATGAAAGAATGAAACTAGGAAATGTTAGAAACTGCTAATGTTAGTTATAAATTGACATAAGAAACAACTATTTCACACCGGCAATATTTAGCAATTTTTTATGACAACATAATATAGAAAACCTTGCTGCTGACCTCCACGACCACCACCAAGAGACTCTAGAGTATCCCTAGCTTTACAAAGATCAGCTGCTAGTTCTGGATAACCAGCTTCTTCACTGTCTGCAATGGCTTTCTGCAGTTCACCAATATCTTTCTGACGAATAGCACGAGCCAACTGACTCTGCAATGTATCTGAAGGTACTACATCTAGTAAAATCGAAGAAAGAAGTAATTAAATATTGATTTATAACATCGGCACCACGCATTTTGGGGGAGGATAAAATTGATTGAATAAATTGCAGTATTCCACTATTATTGCATTTTTAATGATCCTAGAAGGGTGAAACTATCACAGTGGGATTTAAACTCAGAACGTAAATGTTTGTAACTCTATACCTTAATGTATTTCATCCAACTCCCTAACGGTGAAATATGAATAAAATCTATATATACTTATTATTGCAAATAAATGTTTATTTCTAAATATCTAAAAAGATAAAACGTCTGTGATGTAAATATTAACGTTAAAATTTATCTGGAATACAAAGACTAAAAAGCTATAGCAATCAAGAATATCATGAAATTTTAAATCCTTATATTCTACAAAGTATACTGTGAGAATGGTCTCTCTCTCTCTCTCTCTCTCTCTCTCTCCTTTTCTCTCTCTCTCTCTCTCTCCTTTTCTCTCTCTATCTTCTCTTTACAAGCTTAAATGTCTATAGAGGGACAGCGAAAGTCTTTCGCATTACATCGTGTGTTAATTTATCTTGCATCAAGCTGCCTAATGAAATTATATATAATGAAACCCGTGATTTATATAGTAACAGGTTTGAAACTATGAGCATAAGATATCGTAACATTTTACATTTGCAAGTGCAACATCGTAACGTTCATCTTTATCTGAGAATACTTTCTTGATCATAAAAAACCCAAAAGTAAGTAACACATCTCATAAATGTAAATTTTAGGTTTGAGAGCTTATGTCAAAGAAGTAGATAGTTAGCAGATACCAACAATTTCATTAAGATTGGTATGTTGTATATTCTCAGATAGCAATTAATAATGTTTGATGTGATAATATAATACCTTTAAACATGTAAAATTTGCCAACGATCCACTTAAAGAATCTAAAATGCACTGCCTTTAATGTACTTCAGCATTCAAGTAAAATATATATTTTGAACAACCTCTCAAGAAATACGCAATATCTTAGGTCAATAATCACGATCAAATATCAGCTGATTAGTCTATTGTGTAACTGTACAGTAGAATAAAGGCTAACCTCCAGAGCCACCACCAAGAATATCTGATACACGTCTTGCTTGTTGTATATCAACATCCAGTCCTGGCATGCCGGCTGCTACACTTTCTTGGATAACTCTATCCAATTCACTTTTATCTTTAGTTTTCATTGCATCTTCAAGTTTGTCTCTTAACATATCTGCAGATATTGTTCCTGAGTGTAGATAATAATTCAAGTAAGAATAAGTGATAAAATATACTGGAAATATAAGAATTGCCTACTCTTAGTACAAAGAGTATTAATATATAACATTTCTTCAAAACTTCAAATAAATTATTTTTGCATAACATATTTCATATAGAGCATGCGGACATATTAACGTATTCGTTTAATATATATATGTATGGTTTTGAAATAATACTGTATAAAGAGACTGTAATTTTGGCAAAGACAGTATTAAATAAGAAAAATCTGCATAAGGCGTTTTGCAATCATACAACTTATTCTATGGTAACTGCAACTACTTATACAGTAAAATTGATATTTTTTTAAATAGGCTAAAGCCATGTTCATATTTCTCGGGCATTTTAAATTCATTTTGTGGGACTAAACCTCGAAGACTGTCGTATCAGGATATGTAATATAATCGCCCTTGACTCTCATTAATGCGATTAAATATTGGTATCCCATTAAGACACAAACACTCTAATGTTTGTAACTAAAGGAAAATAAGTTATTGTGTCTCACCATACTTTACATCTTGTTCTACAGAATACACAATGAATTGTGTAATGGGAACACTAAATTTTGTATTGCAGGATACAGTCTGTGACACGAAAGCATATTAATTTCTTGTAATAAGTTTTGAAATGCTTCAATGAAACAGGTATTTACCAAAAATTTATATTTGAACAATTCTATGTTACTTTGCCAATCTTTTAGCCAACTGACAATCGACAAGTTTTAAAACATATTGCATGAGAACGATGTAAGTTAGAAAATTGGGAAAAAGATGAAATTACTATATATAAATATATATATATATATAAATAATGTTCAAATTTTATACGACCGCTAAAAAAAATAGACAGACAGACATATATACATACAGACAAACAGACAAACAGATAGATAGATGTAACCCACAAGTTTAAAGACTGCGTCGCAGCAATATAAATTATACTATATATATTTCGAATCACACAAAATGCTAACCTCCACATTCTCCACTCAGGCTCTTCAGAGTATCTCTGGCTTGCCGTAAATCAGAACTCAGTTCTGGATATTTGGCTTCTTCACATTCGCGGATTAGTTTCTCAAGCAGTGGCCTGTTTCTTTCTTTGGTTGCTTTCTTTAGTTCATTACGTAAGGAAACGGGCGATCTCGAACCTGACAAGAGATAGTTGCTAAGATTAAATAAATGCTCGTCTTTGTCCTGTTGTTTTTCTTGTTTTAGATATTAGATTGTTTTTGTTTTTGGTTATTTCCCATGAATATGAGCGTTATTATGATAGGACTTCAAATGTAGTTGTTTCATTTTACTACGATAGAACTAGAATATTGCGTTAAATGTTTAATTATAACGATTACAAAATTGTTTACTTAATTTTTTCTTTCGTTTTTTATCTTCTGCTTATATTTAAATAGAAAAATTGAGGATGAGATGCATGCGTACGTGCTCGCACATGCATGTGTATGTGTGCGCGCGTATGTGTATAACCTTTTATCTTTTGCTTGTTTCAGTCATTATACTGCGGCCATCCAGGGACACCGCCTTGAAAAACTTTAGTCGGACGACACGAGCATTTTGTTTAAGGTTGGAACTTAATCTATCGGACTCTTTTGCCGAGCTGCTAATTTACAGGGAAGTAAACACACTAACACCTATTGTCAAGCTGTGTGAGTCAAGACAAACGCAGACGTATCGATTTATTTTTCTACAAGCATCTGTAAATGTAATTGCCCTACTGAATGCTACCGCGAAAATATGTACGCATATCATAGTAATTTGATGTGTAGGTGTTTCATTTCTTGTCCATTGCTTTACTATTACACTAAGTTTAGCGCTCTACAATACAGTTACATTACCTGCTACCAATATCAACAAATATGATTAATAATGGTCAAATTTCCAACAACCACCTACTGACATATTTTGACCATTTATTTCTTTATTTCTGCTATTCTTATATCTGTTTCTAGAAACGAACTGAATTTTTGTAGCTCATCTTTCGTAAAGATAATTCTTTCAAATTAAGTAATAATCCGCTCACATGAGAATTATGTAGAATGAATAATGCAAATATCACTAATATCATTTTGTGTTGGATTTTCAATGTATTGTGCTCTGGTTACGTATTATAGCTTATATCATAGCGCATTTTACATGCGGTTTTAAGAGTTTAACACGGTAAACTATATTGAACTCTAATATAACTGGCTACCTATTATAATGATATATGTGTATACATACTTGTATGTGTATGTGTAAATTATATGTATTATTTATATAGTACGTAATATATACATATATATTACTAGACCAAATATTATAAAGTATATATATATATATATATATATATATATATACTAGACCAAATATTATAAAAGGGTATTATTTTGAACTGAGAAAAAGATACGGCGAGCGATTGAGAGATGAGCAATATATACACACATACATGTGTGTGTAATATATACATACACACATATTTTTGTCTGTGTTTCCAGTGTTGTCCGAGCTTTACAAGCTCATCTAAAAGCTCTGGATTACCAGCTTCGCTGTTTGCAATGACGTTTTGGAGTTGATCAACATTTTTCAACCGATTAACACGAGTCAATCGACTATGTAATATTTTTAAATGTACTACATGCCAGATGCATAAAAGGAAGTGTGTGGATGTATATGTATAGGTATCTGCATGCACAGGAACATAAATAAATAAAAACAGAAAGCTTCCTAATTATCAGGGCTGCTTTTATCAAGCAGAAGCTATATGGAAGGAAGATAAGATCCGTACGCTGCAGTATGTTAATTTGACTCACTGACCTGGTTGGTGCTTCTCACGTAAGTCGTGGAGTAATTCTCTTGCTTTCTGCACATCTGTGTCTAGTTCTTGCAGTCCAGCTGCTACACATTCGTTTACTGCACTTTCTAACTGGGCTTTATCTCCATGTTGCATAACGTTTGATAGCATTTGTCGTAATGCTTCTGGTGATTTACTTCCTGATCAATAAAGTGTGGAAAATTCCCAAGACTTTAGATATAATTTTACCAAAATAATCTTTCTGTAAAGAAGCATGCAGATGAGATAACAGAAATGCATGCTGGTGACTCCATGCCTTTATACACAAAGTTGACTCACTTTTAAAATTTCCATATAGCTAACTGAAGCATTGATCTCTTGACCATAAGCTTTAGAAATAACTACACTGTGTATATAGAATTCAAGAGTAAACTTCATATGCGCAGAAATCAAAATGTAGGGTATGCATTTTTTTTTTAATGCTCGTTAAAACATTTTAATTAAAAAGTGTTGATTTAAATATTTAGTATTATAATTTTCTCTCCCCTCTCGCGAGCTCTCTATTTCTTTTCTCTCTCACCCTGTCACTCTCTCTCCACACACACACACACACACAGACACACACATATACACACACACACACACATACACACACACACACACACATACACACGCACATCATATATCAAAAGTTGACAGTGTACACTGAGTTTCAGCCCATCCGACTAACCCTTGCCAACGTGGAGTACAGTCGTAAAGTGATGATAATGATCATGAATATAATATATATATATATATATATATATACAAATAATATGTAAGTATATGCATATATACCCACATGTATGTACACACTTACATCTACATGTATATATAGATGCATATCTGGGTACAGGGCGTCACAAAAAAAAACGTGGACAAAATGAGAACAGAGTACTGAAAACACACAGGCCACATAGAGAACATTTCCTTCATCAGCTGCCACCATTCTAAAACTAAGTGTTTCGAAGAGTAGGGCAGGACGCATTGCTAGAATGGCTCTTCCCGCGGAAACAAATTAAATTTGTAATGCGGAAAAATATAGTGGCGAACAGAAAACACGACAGGAGAACGAAACAATGAAAATAAACAAGAAGGGCTAGTAGGGTCAGAAGTGAAAAAAATATATATGTATGCAGAACGCTGTGATGTGACGAACGGAAAAGATAAGAAGAA
>NC_068987.1:38785486-38786526 GCF_001194135.2 Octopus bimaculoides
TATATATATATATATATATATGTAACTGTTAATAAGGAAGCGTATGGAGACTTGTACATCACCAAAATATATTTTATAGTTATATACTTACACCTTCTTCTGCTGCAGCGACTACTCGCTGTTGCAGATACAACCTTGCATTATTGTCGGTGCAGCTTCATCAAGATCCATCCATCTGTTTATCCTCCAAGATGAACGCTGATGAAGCCACACCAACAATAACGCAAGGTTGCATTTGCGACTGTGAGTAGTCGCTGCAGCGGAAACACGTGTAGATCATGATAATATGCTGTATATAACTATAAAATAAATTTTATGGATGTACGAGTCTCCATATTCTTTATTATTGATAATAATATATATCCCAGACAATTTCTACCGTCCAGGGAATTACGTATGGAACACAGCAAAATACAACTTCCTTTTTTTGACATGCTAATTAAAATAGTATGTTGCTACTGATATTGCTGAGCATTATTTTGAAACCGAGCGGAACCAATGAGGAAAAATGCGGGTGGCCTAACTGTGGTACATGCCCCCACAAAGAGGCAACATTCATTAATAAATATCAACCACAGTTTAACATAAATACACAGCTTAATACAGGATACTACTAACCTTACTAATGCCAATAATCCCGCTAATCCTCATACATCTTATATACCATTCATACTCTATTAACCATATTAAACTAATTGCTTCACTTTCAGAACTGCTTACCTCCCTTGCATGCAATCTTTTCACTCAGGTACTATTAGACCAAATACCGTTTGAAAAAATCGGTGTTGATTTAAAGTCAGTGAACAGCGATGACGAAACCGGTATGACTTTCTTGACTTTCTATATTGACTCATGATAATGATTTTTATACTTCTTAATTCCACCTCAAATAATTTATTTGTATGTAATCTTTGTTATTATTTTAAAAAATTCATTACTTTTATACTTAGAGTGCAATTTCTTTGTTTCTTTTTTACTTTCCCCCTACTTATACCACGTGTATAGTCTTTTTTTTAAAACCTGTTTCTAGTAAATATATA
>NC_068987.1:38786645-38796638 GCF_001194135.2 Octopus bimaculoides
ATATATATATATATTCATATATATATAGATATACATGTACATATATATATATATACACACATATATATATATATGTGTGTGTGTGTGTGTGTGTGTATAGGTATGTATATAACACACACATATATACGTGTTTATATATATAATATACATACACACTTGTGTGGAAGCAAGGATTAGAATCGAAGGGCCTTAGAGTCAACCTAGCTAAATCCAAAGTCCTAATAAATAGGAAGGCAGGTAGACGGCCCTGCTCGATCTGTATATAAAATTCGTAGGTAGAAACTCTATAAGATGTACCCAGTGTAAGCTATGGACACATAAGAGGTGCAGCAATATCAAAGGAAGGCTAACTGGGAAGATAGATTTGCACGTGGCAGATGCTCAGGAACAATAAACACTGATAATGTGCAGAGAACAACTTCTGCCACATTCCAGGGAGAAAAACTAGAAGTAGTTGATAGATTCCATTACCTAGGTGACCAAGTCAGTAGCGGGGGGGGGTGCTCTGAAAGTGTAGCTGCTAGAATTTAGAATAGCCTGGGCAAAGTTCAGAGAGCTCCTACCTCTGCTGGAGACAAAGAGCCTCTCGCTCAGAGTAAAAGGCAGACTGTATGACGCATGTGTAAGAACAGCCATGCTGCATGGCAGTGAAACATGGGCTGTGACGGCTGAGGACATACCTAAGCTTGTAAGGAATGAAGCCAGTATGCTCCGCTGGATGTGTAATGTCAGTGTGCGTACTCGATAGAGTGTAAGTTCCTTGAGAGAAAAGTTGAACCTAAGAAGCATCAGATGTGGTGTGCAAGAGAGACGATTGCGTTGGTATGGTCATGTGGTGAGAATGGATGAGGATAACTGTATGAAAAAGTGTTACGCCCTAGCGGTTGAGGGAACCTGTGGAAGGGGTAGATCCAGGAAGACTTGGGATGGAGTGGTGAAGCACGACCTTCGAACGTTAGGCCTCACCGAGGCAATGACTAGTGACCGAGACCTTTGGAAATATGCTGTGCTTGAGTAGACCCGGCAAGTGAGACCATAACCCGTGTCCCATGCCAGTGGTTTGACCAGCCCACTTATGCGTACCTTTCCTTCATTGCACACTAAACTCTGCTTGTTAAGACCTGTTGAGGCAAGTGAAATCGAAATCAAATTCGATAACACCGCATGCCTGGCATCCGTGCTAGTGGAGCGCTAAGAACACCATCCGAGCGCGATCGTTGTCAGGGCTGCTGACTGGCGTCCGTGTCGGTGGCACGTAAAAAGCACCATTCGAGCGTGATCGTTACCAGCGTCGCCTTAATGGCACTTGTGCCGGTGGCATGCGAAAAGCAACATTTGAGCGAGGTCGTTGCCAGTGCCGCTGGACTGGCTCCTGTGCAGGTGGCACGTAAAAAACACCATTTGGGCGTGGTCGTTATCAGTACTGCCTGATTAGCCCTCGTGCCGGTGACACGTAAAAGCACCCACTACACTCTCGGAGTGGTTGGCGTTAGAAAGGGCATCCAGCTGTAGAAACTCTGCCAGATCAGATTGGAGCCTGGTGCAGCCTCCTGGCTCAACGGTCCTCAGTCAAACCATCCAACCTATGCCATCATGGAAAGAGGACGTTAAACGATGTTGATGATGATGACGATGATCTGATGAAAGCGTGTTTTTGTTATGATGTAATATTTTCATTCATCTATAAGACATTTCTAAAACTTCCTTGGAATATCGTTCAGAAAAGACATCAATAATGACCACGTTAGTCGTAAATTCCAGAAATAATTTCACTCTTCAAACTTTTGTGAACCGTTGTATGAATAATGAGAGCACTGAAAATAGTATGATAAACTATGATTAAAAAAATTCTTTGTAACAATCACAAGCGTGATGAAATTTACTTTTGAGAAATCTTATATATAGTTAGACACATTGTTAAAATATCATGCGGAAAAAATATCCATATTATATCATGCGATGAACTGAAAAAAATCTGCACTTTGACTGCTTACCTCCTCGACTACCACCAAGGTTTTTCAGTGCAACTCTGGCTTTGCGGATGTCAGCATCAAGCTCTGGATAGCCAGCGGCTTCACATTCCATTATTGCTTTATTCAATGTATCGACATCTTTCTTCCTAATCGCCATATTCAGCTGATCATGTAGTTCGTTCGGAGACTTAACATCTTTAAATTTGAAATTATATATATTCATGTACATACAAAGAAATCTGTGTGTGTGTGTGTGTGTGTGTGTGTGTGTGTGTTGTATTATACATATATATAAGTTAATCAGAGATAAAAGCAGGTATATTTTTTATAGTCCATCAGGATTAAAATGAGAGATAGGAAAAGACGGAAAAATTGGAAAGATTTACATCTGTGTTTGAACGACTGGTTGCAGTTGATAGCGAATACAAAACATTATAAGTGTACAAACGTAGACAGAATGTTGCAAGGGAGAGAAAATAGGTAATAGGCGGGAAGGGAAAGAGAAAAGACAAGAGGATGAGAAGCTGATTAGGGTGAGGTGGTTAGAAAAAATATGGTGAGGTGGACACTGAAGAATAAAAATGGAATTCCTGAATTAAGTGGAAGTGATCGAGTAGAAAGGAAAACATTCATATAAACCGTTGGTGGCATGATTAGAAATTTGATTATGAAAAGTTACTCCTTGATTTCTTGAGTGTGGAGACCAATGATGTTCAAAGAAGCCATAGACTAAGAGGTATTATGGAATGACCTATTGTATTGAAGTAGTTAGCTACAAGGTTCTCTGCCTTTAACCTTATTGCAACTACTCACCGGACCTCCAGCGTCTGCTGTCTTTTATCTCTCAACTGTTAACTTGAACCTGTAAAATGATTCTCTCTCCACTACCTCTACAGTTTTACTTTCCACTTATGTTACGTTATATACATACAACGGAGTGATACCATTCGAAAGCAAAAACGATGTAAAGTGCGTTGTGACCAGCGACGTATAACAGCATCCAATAGCCTGGTCGATCACGTGATCACATTACACTCACACACACACAATTATATATCATCATCATCATCATCATGTATCGTGCGCCTGCAGCGCATTGATGACACGACAAGTTCTCTAGCTGCCTTGCCACTCTTGTCCAACAACTACTGTTCTTTACTTGCCTCTTGATCTATTACCCTCTACTCTTCCTTCCATGATAATGCTTTCCAGACCTCTGCTTCTTCAAATATGGCCATAATAGATGAGCCTCTGGTTTTTCCACAATGTTCAGGAGTTGTCTTTTCCCTACTTCATTTATCTAATGATCCTTGTAAGAGACTTGTAACATTCTCCTACACACCCACAAACGCATTGATTATATTTTCTTCAGATTTATTCAGAGTCCATGCTTCCCAACATAAATGCCAGTTGGTGGAAAAACTAAACTCAGATTATCAAAGGGTGGATTAGAGTTCATGTGCACAAGATCAAAATACAAAGTTCTAATGTTTTACACCACACATTATGGTATGTGCGTATGTGTGAATGCGCGTACAATGTTGATATTTGTATACTGTATTATAGTTTACGCTGGTTAATGTGTACATGTGCGTGTGTGTTTGTGGGCATGCGTGTGCATGTGTACATAAGCGTGTTTGTGGGTGCGTTTGGAGTAAATAATAGGAAGACACAAAAATTTATAGTGGTAAAAAAGTTATAAGAAATGTCAACAATATTCATTCCGTTTTGTTTCCTATTACTGTCTTAACATATGATGCTATAAAACAATTTGAAGTATATCATTTCAATTTTGTATTCACGTAGGAAAGTTATTTGCAGACATGCGAAACATGCGATTGGGAATTTGCAAACCGACAGATGTCTAAGGAAATTTATTCATGCACTTAGGTTGAGAAATAGTCATTCTAACCTCCAGTACCACCTCCAAGGATGTTTGACAATCTTCTGGCTTTTTGTAAATCATTTTCTAGCTCTGGCAAACCTGCTGCAGTACATTCATTAATAATTCGATCTAGATTTCGTTTATCTTTTTCATTCATGGCATCTTTTAATTTTCGTTTTATTATGTCTGGAGACAGTGATCCTAAGAATAGAAAGTACATACAAAACTGAAGAAAATAGCTCTAAATAGTCTATTGATTCAGATTGGATAAACAGAAGTGACATCACGATTGGATGAAGTGCATGAAAAATCTACATTATCAACATCTTAACTTCTCTTTTTAGGATAACAAATATTAAAAGCAAATTGTTTTTATCGACAAATTTGATTTCACAATCCATGCATATGTTATATCAAATATATTTTTATCAACAACACATGCACATATCTTTTCAATGTAGAATATAAAAGAATTTCGTGAAAATTACTTTCGCTATGTTGCCGAAAAAATGAGACAGAAATATATCTAACCTCCTCGACCACCTCCAATCTGTTGCAATGTATTTCTAGCTCTGCAAAGGTCTGGCCCAAGTTCAGGGTATCCGGTAGTCTCGCAAACATCAATAATATTTTCCAAAGCTCGCTTATCTTTTTGTCTTGTCGCTTTCTTGAGTTCTTCACGTAATGCGTCAGGAGTGGGAAGACTTGGTCCTAACAACCATAATAAATGTCTGTTTAGATATTTGTTTACATTTGCATAATCATTTCACACATATAAAGACTTATATGTACGAACGTGTGTGTACATATATACATGCATATAAACACGCGCACGCACGCACGCACACACACACACATACACACACATACACGCGCGCGCGCGCAAATATTATACAAATAGATTACACTAATGACAGCTTGTGGCAGTAATATTCCATAGCGATACTTTAGAAAGCGAATCAATTCTTTCGGAACTGAAAGTCATAGATGTAATGAGATTAACGTAAAGTGGTGCCCAAGCCAATATCATTAGCCAAAGCATCTTTTTCTATTAAATTTAACTGAATCAACTTTCTTTAGTTTTTAAGTGAATCTCTAATTCAGACAAATCCATTTGATATATTCTTGAATTTATGTCTTTATTTTTAATTGAGCAGGAAATTTCATAACAATTTTCGTATTTAATCCGTAACTACTTAATTGACAAGGATATTGATAAGTAATTTTTGCAATCACAGTTTTAAACATCAAATAAATTATTATTGCACTGTGCGCTTTCAGTTTTACTCCAGTGGTTAGACATATAAATCAGACATCTAAATGTGAAATAAAAATTTTGTATCTTCACCAACATTATAGATCAGCAATAATTTGTTGATCAGATTTTCACATCGAGAATTAACGAAATTTAGATGAGGCAAAGCAACAGGGATGAAATAAGGAGATTGATTAGAGAACTGTTTGATAGAACAAATAATATCATAACTTTCGCTAATTTCTATAACAAAATATACATAGAGAATATCGTGCTATTTAAATGAATATATTTTCTTTCCACATCCAGTTTCACGCAAAATCAATAGATTTCTACGATTTATATTTATGCATGCATGTTTTTGTGTGTTTTCTTGTGTATAAATGTGGGTAGTTCTTTTACTTAAAGTAGAACTGAATCCAATATACGTTGCAGACTATTCAATAGAAGTGTTGTTACTTTAATGGTTTTTTACTCTGAAGTAATGCTCTTGAGGAGTTAAAATATTTGGTCCAACGTCTATTTCCAATTCAACAACATCTACAATACTGTCCCAGAACTACAATAATGGATGTATTTCTTTGAACTTTCGATTATTACACTTATCCACGGCAGCCATAAACTAAAATACACATATCAAAACTCTGGAGATACCAACAACACTGGAAACTAGCAAGTGACTACGTTTTTACTTATTGGCATTTGAAAAGTGAAAGAACTGAACCTTTCGTTGCTAGTGCAGGATTGAAAGATTTGGTCATCATAAGCAATTTCATGAACTCATATATATGTGTGTGTGTGTGTGTTGTGCGTGTGTGTGTGTGTGTGTGTGTGTGTGTGTGTGTGTGTGTGTGTGTGTGTGTGTGTGTGTGTGTGTGTGTGTGTGTGTGTATGTGTGTGTGTGTGTGTGTGTGTGGTAAAAGCCCTAACTGTAAAGTTTTATAACGTTCACGGGAGATTATATGGATATATGGAGATGATGATTTCCTTCTACTAAAAATCTCAATCTAGAATTTACTGATTGCTTAGAAAACATTAGATCCCTTTCAGAAATTTATGTCTTCTTATAACTGCTTAGCGGCATTTAAAAAAAAGTTTCTCAGATGTTACTTTATAATTTACATGAAGCTAAATACATTCCGTTTCAAATATTTATCGAATAACTATGTTAGATGAATAAATGCGAGGAATATCACAAACAACTTTGCTCAAAATATTTCTTTAAGATTCTTTCCAACGAAAAAAACTACGTATTACAATGAAACTCTACAGAAAAGAGGGTTTTATGATCAGATTTAAAACTACGCGATTCCTCACTCATCAAATAATGGCATAGACATAGAAAAAGAAATTCCAACTAATCTAATCTAGTACTAATCACTTCTGTAACTAAAATTTTCATCAAAAGTATAAACTGTTAAAGTGAACCCAACTGCAATGTAATTTGATCTCGGCCTCTTAAGAGCTTGGCTTTATATCTCACCCGAATATACCATTTTTAATGATTTTATTTGTGAAGTTCTTACTCTTTCTGTCTTCAGTTTTCATCATCGTCATCATTATTATTATTAATATTATTATTAAGGCGGCGAGCTGACAGAAACGTTAACACGCCGGGTGAAATGCTTAGCAGTATTTCGTCTGTCTACGTTCTGAGTTCAAATTCCGCCAAGGTCGACTTTGCCTTTCATCCTTTTAAGGTCGATAAAATAAGCACCAGTTGAACACTGGAGTTCATATAATTGACTATCCCTTGCTCCCGGAATTGCTGGCCTTGTCCCAAAATTTGAAACCATTGGATTGCCGCTTTGAAGGTTTCTAGTCGAACGAATCAATCCCAGTAGTAATTTTTTGAAACGCATATTGTGCCAGAATCTTTTACCGAGCTGCTAAGTGACGGGGTCGCAAACAAGTTAACAGCGATGGTCAAGTGGTAGTGGGACAAACCCAAGCACAAAGACGCATGCGCGCACACACGCACACACACTCACACACACACACACGCAGGTTTTTTCCAGTTTCCATCAACCAAATCCAGTCGAGACTTTGGTCCGTCCGGGGTGATAGCAGATGAGACATGGCCAAAGTGCCACGCAGTGGGATTAAACCTGGAACCATGTTATAGTCAAGAAACAAACCACGCATGCGCCTATATTGTTAATATTATTATCATTAATACTACTATTAATAGTAGTATTATGTTTATTCATACAATCGTTAATGGTGTTGTGATGAATATGTATCTGCATTATTATCATTACAGTGAAACCGCCCTCCGAGCAGTTTTTGTTAATCAATGAAGGATATTAACGAATTTGATCCCCAATTTATGTTATTTTTCTGTTATATCAAATTTTCCTATATATCATTTTTTCATCTAATAGCACCGCTCGTTTAATACTAAGCACTCAAAAACAGCGTTAAAATTTATGAAGAAATCAGGTACTATGTTGACTTAACCACGTCAAGTTCCTCAGTTTATCATCTTCAACAATAGCCAACAAATATGCAAGAATACTGGAATGAGCGTAATTTGATTTATGCTGGATTAATCTTATAACGTAGAAGCTATCTCGCAGTGTAAGATGACTGTGTTGCAGTGAATAGAAATTAGTTTGTGACTGAATCATGAAATATAAGATGATTGAAAACCACATTTTGATAATGTATATATTCCGCTTTTGCGGGTGCCTTGCAAATATTCTGTTTTTAAATGTGCTTATGCATATCATGCTTAGACACGGCGCCTACGTAATATCAATTGTCACTTTGTGCTATGACATTGCATTTATATATTACATTACCTAAGATACACTGACTTTCAATGTGTGGATATTCGACACTTACTGACGGGCTTATTCGCTAAGTGTTCTCAAGGTTCCTGTAAACTTGTATTCTTTGTAGTGTCAATTTGTTATTTTCCTTCAAAATGTTTATATTTTTAATACCACTACAACGTTTCCTTCTAGTGTTGGAATTAAACATTATTTTTATGATTGCTTTTTTGTTGTTTTCTTTTGGTGTGTGTGTGGTGGGGGGTGCTAATGGAAATATGAAATCTTTCAACATAGAAAGATACCGTGTTAGTTTTCTTAATTTTGAGGTTTGTAGTAGCAATGTTTATTTTACCGGTTTTCCTGTTTTTAGAATAGGTAGAATTTTGATATACTAAGTTATAACTAGTTCTTTTCGTATTTTTATCTCAATGTGGGGTATTTTATACATTACTGGGATTTGTGTTTATACATAGGGTTCCTTTATTATATACAAGAGAGAGGGTTTAGCCTAAGTTTGTGTCCGATGATTTTTGAGCAAAATATTTAAATAGCAAAAATGTCACCGAATTTCAAAATTTCAACATTAAGTTCTTCAGCTCTTTCCAAAGTTAAAATACAAATATCACCTTCCGTATCATCATTACATAATTGATATATGAAATATGCATAATTTAATGAGATAAATAAACCGCTCATTCAGGAAATAGAAATAAAATCATTTCCTCGTGAAATTGCTACCTCAACCCATTCAAAGTAATTAATTATATATTTTATATATTAATTATGTATTGATTACGGCCATATCACGTTGAGAGCACCGGTTCTCGTCCGATCACCGAAGTTAAGCAACGTCGATCCAAGTGAATACTTAGATGGGTGACCGCTTGGGAAACCTAGGTGCTGTTAGCGTCACACATATTTACTATAGGCGCAGGAGTAGCTGTGGGGTAAGTAGCTTGCTTACCAACCACATGGTTCCAGGTTCAGTCCCACTGCGTGGAATCTTGGGCAAGTGTCTTCTTCTATAGCCTCGGGCCGACCAAAGCATTGTGAGTGGATTTGGTAGACGGGAACTGAAAGAAGCCCGTCATATATATGTATATATATATGTGTGTGTGTATGTTTGTGTGTCTGTGTTTGTCCCGCTAGCATTGCTTGACAACCGATGCTGGTGTGTTTATGTCCCTGTAACTTAGCAGTTCGGCAAAAGACACCGATAGAATAAGTACTAAGCTTACAAACAATAAGTCCCGGGGTTGATTTGCTCGACTAAAGGCGGTGCTCCTGCATGGCCGCAGTCAAATGACTGAAACAAGTAACAGAGTAAAGAGAGTATTACATGAGTGATAATGTTTGTATTCTAACTCTACAAACACCTGTAAAACATATATGTATATGCCAGTTACAGATATTCGTACTTGCGTGGATATATACAAAAATACACCTCTAGATATAAACTTCCATGCCTACACTTTCACATCTATACATGTAAGTGTGTATGTCCGCTTATCAATAGTCAAAGTTAATGCATATTTTATGATATACTATGCACAATGTGTATATATATAAGTATGTATATATACATATATGTGTATATACACATACAACCACAAACATAAATACATGCACACATACATAAATGCACGCATACACATGCAAACATACATGTACACATTCATATACATATAAATATTACATATAATGTATTTATTCCCATACACACGGGTAAGACCGGGCGACGAGTTGTGTTCTTGAGCAAAAGACTTCATTTCCAGTCCACTCAACTGGCAAAAAGGAATTATCCTGCGACGGACCGGCGTCCCCTACACCGGAAATATATGCACCAGGGAAACCGGTCATATCTAATATCGGCAAGGACTTTTATCTTTTCGCATTCTTTTTTTTTTTTTTTTACACACGGCTACTTCTACGTCCTTAATACACATCCTGTATAAGAATATTGATTAGTAATAAGAAAACACAAAACCAAAACAAATTTTGATTTGAATATGACATTATCTGTTATATGAACTTCAATAAAATTGTAATTCTAACAAAACCCAAAGAAGAAGTGTCTTTATGAAACCAGGAAACCTACCGCCA
>NC_068987.1:38797210-38805860 GCF_001194135.2 Octopus bimaculoides
GAATAAAATATATTATACCTGCAAACCTTATACAAATTTTGAACACAAAACAAAAAACATTTTCAAAGATATGAACGAAATATTGATTTTCAGACGATACAAAAATATGTACACCCTAACGGATTATTTGCTATATTCAATATTTTTCTAAACAAAGAGATGGCCACATCACTATCTTTGTGTACCTGGGAGGTATTATATCTAGGGAGCTTAATAAGGAGCTTAATAACTGAATAATATTGATTTCAAATTTTGACACAAGGCGGAGGAGTCTAGCCGATTACATCGACCCAAAGCGCTCAACTGGCACTTATTTTATCGACTCCGAAAAGACGAAGGGCAAATTCGACCTCGACGGAATTTATACTCAGAACGTAAAGACGGATGAAATGCCGCTAAGCATTTTGTCCGTCGTGCTAACGATTCTGCCAGCTCGCCGCCTGAATAGCTTAATAACTAGACCAAGCAAGTTCTTTTGCATACGGGTGCCTGTGGAACCATATCTTCTCAAACTCAAACTTCTATTTTTCACAGATTCAATTTTTACCACAGTATTTAGACTCTATTATGATATAATGATACGAAATGTGGATGCCTCCACAGAAAGCCAATCGAAATATTGGATTCATTTCACTGACTGAAATCACTTGGAACGGCAAATCTGCTGTCTTCTCTGACCCGAGAAAGTAATCATTTTACATACATGTATGTATGTATGTATGTATGTATGTATGTATGTATGTATGTATGTACGTATGTACGTATGTATGTATGTATGTGCAGTTTTGTATGTTTTATGCATGTATTCTCATGGATATATTTACATATCTAGACATGCTCATTTATATTTAAATGATAAACTTCTGGAAAGTTTTACAGATTTTTACAACAATAAAACTATCAGGAGTGAGAGACCCCTAGCTGTTATCGCAGCATCTTTCTAGGAAAAGGACACTGTGATGTAAAATCTGCGTTTTCACGTGATAACATGTCATATTGGTTCGGCCGGTCACTAAATACTAATCACAGAGACTCAGAGAGTGGTACTCGAGTTATAAAAGCGTTTATCACTATAATCCAGTGACGTACAGGTGTCGCTTTATGGTGACCTCATTTATTATTCCATCTAACGAATGCCCTATAGCAATCAAGGAGTGCTCATATTTGCAGACCTAACCAGTTAGAAACGCACAGTAAGTCACAACTTTCTTCTGTCACATACGTTTCAAACTGTGCAGGTCTGCAAAATCATTTGAGAGGTCACAGGCGGAAAGCCAGAAATGCCCTTGAAAACGATGAAGCACAAAGAGACAGCAATCATCTGTCTGTCTGTATGTATGTATGTATGTATGTATGGATGGATGGATGGATGGATGTATGCATGTATGTATGCATATATGTATATATGCATGAATACACGCGAACCGAATATCCATTACCAAGATGAAAAGTCGCTTGAAATGGCCCAGAACCTCATCTTTCATGTAAGAAAACAAATAACTTTCCATTACGTGTATAGTAGTCTGGTGTTTGACTTGGTGTATAGTAGCTTTGTGTTTGGCGTTGCAAACGTGTGCTCAAGAATTGAGCATTTTAAACTTAATTTTGATATACAGCTGTTTCATGTGTATTAAATAAGAACAAGGTATTAAGTAAAAGAGAAAATAGATTATTTCATTTGATGCTATTACACAGTAGCTGGAGTAAATTACTCATGGAAATATCATTCTTAAAACGCCTAGAAACCGAGTACTCTAAGACAACCACACGTCTATATATTAGAACTGGCCTGAGATAACACATCTAGCGCTAGGAAGATGTGCACTGATAGTTTTATTGCGAGCTCTGACACTAACCAAGTAGAGTTGCGATGTATCTCAGCTTATATGATATCAAATGTGTATCCAACATATAAGTCTCCAAGACAGCTTCATGCTAACATATCTTCTTAACACATGCACCTTTTGATTTTATTATTAAGAGAATAAATATACATACCTGCTTACAAAGTTCTACACGCATGAATAAATCGTGAACAATAACATAACCATAAATTTAATCAAGAAAAAATGTCTCCATAACACTGCTCCATCACAACCTACTCTACAACCTAATAATCAATACTATGCAGCTACACCCAACATAGCTGAGAAACAGAGACTATATAAAGCCAAAATTAATTTAAATGCATCACAGTCCGATGATGGCTTAGCTGGACGAAACTTCGAAGTCACTGTTAATGTTATTCTTGTTAAAGAGTAATGAAAGCAGTGTTTAATAAGAGAAAATAGTGTTTTCTAAGAAGCCAAACGAAAAGATAGTCCAACAAAAAGATAGCTCAACTAAAATTATACAAACAAGAAGAAGATGATGATGATGAAGACGACGACCAGGTGAAACATATTACGTCTATTGGCTCAGTAAAACAGTACTTTTTCTACTCTATGCACAAGGCCCGACATTTTTGGTGGGGAGGAGGCCAGTCGATTAGATCGACCCCAGTATGTAACTGATACTTAATTTATCGACACCGAAAGAATGAAAGGCAAACTCGACTTCGGCAGAATTTGAATTCCGAACGTAAAGACAGACGAAATACCGTTAATTATTTCGCCCGGCGTTCTAACGCTTCTTATTTCTTTATTGCCCTCAAGGGGCTAAACATAGAGGGGAAAACAAGGACAGAAAAATGGATTAAGTTGATTACATCGACCCCAGTGCGTAACTGGTAGTTAATTTATCGACCACGAAAGGATGAAACGCAAAGTCGGCCTCGCCGGAATTTCGCCCGGCGTGCTAACTTTTCTGCCAGCTCGCCGCCTTCTCACTAAAACAGAACAAGTCAATCACTGGCTTGATAAATTAGTTCTTTCTCCTTAGATATGTTGTCATATACTTATGTTAGCAATCATAATTATCCTCAAAGACTACGTTTTCCAGAACATATATTAATCCTTTCTGAGTCTGAATTGCTACTACTCCTACATGCGAGAAATGAAATTTTTTTATTTCCCAAATTCTCAGTAAGCACAAACTGGTATTTAAAAATGATATTTAAATGATATTTAATTAGAAATTGTAATGCTGCCTTTATTTGTTACATGTAAGTAAATAATGTAATATTCTTAATTTCAATTAATCCCATAGTGTACATGAATCGTGTGAAACAGCAAATATGCTAACCTCTTGATATATCACGTATTTTTTCTAACTTTTCTCTTGCTTTATGTATATCGGAATCCAGTTCTGGCATACCGTGAGCGACGCATTCAACAATCACATTTTCTATGGTAGACTTGTCTCCTTTACTGAGGGTGTCTTTCAATTTTTCGCGCAGAATTTCAGGAGATTTCATTCCTAGAATATTTTAGATACAAATTCTAGTTTTCCAGTTTTCTTTCATTTTTATATCGGTGTTTACAAAATCCACACATACATGCACATATTTGACGGAAGTGACAGCATAAGAAAATCAGCCTATTAGATATTTCGAAGAGTTGTAGGCATTAAAAGTTTATCATTACATACAAAAAAACTATTTTTCGGAAATTCCTAGTATAAGCATATTGGTAACAACTTCATTGTTTTAACAATAGTCATCAAAATATTTGCGCGTCTATTATTTAGTGGATATACAACCACCCAATCTACTAACATTACTAGATTCTATAGAAGGCATGCAATTTAGCAGAGTTCTGACCTCGTCCACCACCGATGCTTTCTAAAACATCTCTAGCTTGACGTAAAGTACTCGATAATTCAGGATATCCGCTAATTTCGCTTTCAGTTATGGCCTGTAATAAACTGCCCATATCTTTTTGCTCCATCGCAGTTTCAAGTTCATAGCGTAATGATTCGGGAGACTTAACATCTAGTAATGAAAACAGAATTCATAATATTAACATTCTAATTTTAATAAAAAATAGTAAGAGTAGTATGTATTTCAGTAATAAATATGTTTGGTTGTTAATATGAGGGTGAGCTACAAAGTTCAGAGACTAGCTATGAAGGAGTGATGCTAGAGTTGTGAAATCTTGCATGCATTAATTTTAATTCATTTTATTAATAACTGCATTGTTTATTTCCAGGTAAACTGACATCTGACTGCTCAAAGAAGCGACTTCTTTTGGAAGTCGACGAAATCTAGCATCATAGTGCTATCAAATACGTGCAGAAGTGTTTAGCCTCCCAAAGACTTCCATGCTCACTTAGTTGCTATATTAGGGGATAATGTTCCAGCTTTAGCAGAGTTATTAATGGTGCAAAATAGGTATCTGAATTTAGGAGAGGAACGGAGAGTCTTGAAATGACCCAGTTCTGGACTTCCTGCGACTGCAACCACTGAGGAAAACATTGATCGTGTTCATCACATAGTGATGGATGCTATTAGCATATTCCATACGATAGCTGAGAATATACTGTACAAAGAACTTGGCAGCATGACAGAGGTTTCTGCTAGTGGAAGCCACGCCTTCTGACACCCGATCAAAAGGACATCAGGTTGATCACATCACAGTAAAATCTGACATTGTTTAAGGTAGAATCACCTAGTTTCCTTGGACTTTTCCAAACCCAGGATGAATGTTGGCTTCATCACTTTGAATCAGAGACAAAGAGACAATCTATGCAGTGTAAATCCTTATCTGCTCCAAAGAAGGCCAAAGTTTCATCTGCAGGGAAGATGATGTTCTCAGTTTTTTGGAGGATGCAAAAGGGCCCCACCATCAATGGCGTTTATTATGCCAACTCGCTGAGGTGGTTACGGAATGCTATCAATATCAAACGTTCAGAAAACTTCCGAAAGGGGTCTTGTTTCGTCAAGACAACGCTCCAACACGCAAGTCCCTGTTTTCAATAGCTGCTGTGAGTGACAGTCGCTTTGAAATGGTTGATAACCCACCCTGTTATACTGATTTAACTCTATCTGACTATTATCTGCTCCCCCAAATGAAAAAACAAAACACTTGACTGATAAACAGTATCGCAGTGTTGATGACGACATATCTGTTGTTAATGACTTTCTTAACCAACAGGATGAAATCTTCTTCACCAATGGAAGAAGTGTGTGGACCGCAAAGGGGGACTATGTGACTCATTTTGTCACATTCCATTCGAGTATCTTGGTCAACTTATGAACTTTACAACTGACCCTCGTACATATGTTTAAAATATTAAGAATTTAATCCTAATACATATAATTTATTTGAATATATCGAAATACTAGACTTGAACATTTGCTGGAAATAGTTTAGTCGGTTCTGGCGATAAAATGTGTAAAAGCTTTTTTTTTTTTTTAAGACAACTTCTGATCAAAATGTAACATTAAAACTGACAGTCCCAGTAAATTCTATTCTTTACAAAACATTGGGGGTGGGATTTACTGTACGGAGCTAACCTTCTTCTATGTCTTCATCCTGAAATTCTAAAGTGTGTAAGAGATCTCTGGCTGTTTGTATATCAGCATCCAATCCGGAGAAGCCAGATGATATACATTCATTGATAACTTGTTCCAGAATCGACCTATCTTTTAATGCTATTGCATTTTCTATCTTTTCTCGCAGGGTATCGGCAGTTTTGTATCCTAATAACAAAAGAAACATTTTTTTTAAAAATTACAGAAATGCTCATTACTATAATGAAAACACAAAACACGCTTGTTCAAAGGATATGTCTATTTCCATGAAAAATTGAACATATTTTCACATAACCATTAACAAACGAAATATAAGCCCGTTAAGATAAGAATTAAGTTCTAGAGATAGTTAAAAAGGATAACGTAGTTGAGGTTCTATAAATATTTGTTATTGGATAGAAAATGTGTAGATTTCGATTATATTTTTGGCGTGACTAGGATTAACATTTTTTATGATTATAAAATAGTTTGCATCTTCATATCTAACCTCCTGCACCACCACCCATCATTTCCAATGTTTCCCTGGCTTTTCGCAAATATGCACTTAATTCTAGAAATTCAGCATCTTCGCATTCTTCGATAGCAGCAAGTAATTTTCCTCTATTTTTCTCTTTGGTGGCTGTTATCAGTTGTTCTCGTAACACGCCAGAACTTTTAATAGCTACCAATCAAAACAGAGAATTATATAAGTGCACAGCAATATATCAAAAAAATATTAGTATAACTTAGTAAATTTGATATATTTTACACATTTGACGAATTTACATTTGTTTAAAACGTTATGAAATCAGAAAAGAAAATTTAAAATAAACTATTCGTTAGCACATGTTTACAAAAGATACATCTTTTTGAATTGATATAAACCGCGTCTAGTTTGATTACTTTCATATATCATAAATAAAGTAGTTTATTCTCAAGTACGTCGTTCCAAGGAATATATTTGCAATGCTTCACAATTTATATATTTACAATAAACTAATAATATTTCTAAATGCTTTTATATATTAATGTGATAATGAAAGTGATCGAACCTCCAGACGCTCCTTTCAAAGTAGAAAGCAATTCCCGTGCTTCCTGAATACAAGGATCAAGTTCAGGCATCCCAGCTGCCACACATTCATTAATAACACGTTCCAAAATTGCCCTGTCTTTTCTCATTATTGCTCTCTTCAGTTTGTCAAGGAGTATTGGAAATGTTTTTATCCCTGCATAGAATCACCAATCATCAAAACTAATGGAATTTCTATATTTATTACAAACGCTATCATTTATCATTATTCTTATAGTTATAATTATGTAAGAAATTGATATTAATGTATTATTGTTATCAGTTTTCATAAATCAGCTGCTGTTATCCCTAATGTTTGCGATATTTTACTGAAACTATCTCACATAAATATTAAATGTAATTGATAAAATTATCACAAAAGGTGGGTGTATTTTCCTGTATTAATAATTTAATACATTTATCAATTATATAATTCGTTGATTGATCAGTTCTAGGTTAATACAGAGAATCATTCTATTAAAATAATATAATCAACAATCGACAAACTACAGTAATTAACGTATGGTAACCTCCAGTGCTTCCACTCAAACTTTCCAGAACCTCGCGAGCCCGACGTAAGTAAAAACTGAGTTCTGGATAAGCAGCTACTTCACATTCCATTATAGCATTTTCCAAAGCAGCTTTGTCTTTGCGTCTCATGGCAGATTTCAGTTTGTCACGAAGTGCATTGGACAATTTTGTTCCTAAATTACACAAGACATAATTGTCAAAAGCAAATCAACACCTCTGAACATAAAATAAATTTTTCACTATGATAATTATCACACAAAAGGTAAAGATATATATTCACATACCGAAATATTATTAATTGTTAAAAATAACACATATAACTCAAGTTTGTTTTAAAGAAAAATCAGCAATCATTTTAAAAACATCTGTGAATTTTTATGCTTCAAGGATTGCTAGCTAACCTTCATAGCTTTCACCTAATTCTTCCAATAATTCTCGAGCTTTCTGAATTTCATGATCTAATTCGGGAAACCCTGCTGCAACACACTCATTGATTCGTTTCTCTATTTTCTTTCTGTCTTTACGCCAAACAGCCTTCTTAAGTTTATCAAGAAGAGCTTCTGGTGTCTTGGATCCTATTAGCATTACCAAAATAATAAAAGAAAAGACCCGTTTTAAATTATGTTTCCAAACTATTCCATATCATTCCCCACATATATGTTTCCACGTATTTACTCAATATTTAATAACAAATTAACTATATGGAGACACACAGATAGATTTAGTACGACAAAATTAGAAACTCGATAAGTCAAATATAATGACCCATAGGCAAATAGAGAGTTTAATAAAATATATACAAAGGAAGCCAACCTCCACGGCTTCCTGTCATTATTTCCAGCATATCACGAGCATCACTCAGTGGAAGACTTAATTCAGGATAGAGTACATTTTCACAGTCTTGGATAACTTTCTCTAGTTTATCTTTGTCATTCTCTTCCATAGCCGTTTCTAACTGACTGCGCAAAGTTTGAGACGGAATAGTCTCTACAGCCAAAAAGAAATACCAAACTTGAATGAATTTATTTTTTATACAAAATTTGCACTCAAATATTTTAGTTATATTGTAGTCATTAAACTGATGGACATAGAGTTATATTAAATATATTCATATTCAGAACCTGTGTGTCTGAGTATCATAATAACAACCGTTTGCTGTTTGCTCTTATTTATAACATGTAAAATAATCCTCTATTTCTACAAACATCGACGTCTCATTCTTTTGTTGTTATACATATTATTATTATTATTATTAGTATTGTTGTTGTTGTTGTTATTATTATATATGCATATATATATACATATATATATATATATATATATATATATATATATGTGCATATATACATATATAGATATACATATAAACAGAAATATATATACATATATAAATATATGTATACATATATATATATAAATATATATACACGGATATATACATATATACATATATATACATATATATATATCCATATATACATATATATATATATATATATGCATATATATATATACATATATATACATATATGTATATATATGCATATATATAAATATATGTATATATATACATATATATATATAGATATATGTATATAAATACATATATGTACATATATACAAATATATAGATATATGTATATATATACACATATATA
>NC_068987.1:38806030-38811935 GCF_001194135.2 Octopus bimaculoides
ATATATATATATATATATATATATATATATATATATATATATATATATATATATATACATAGAGGGAAAGGGGGGAAATGTACATATATATTTGTGCGTGTGTACATGTATTTATGTAATTTTAAAATACTTTATCAATTAATTAAATTTAAGATATTTTTATAATTCTTAAAATATTAGTTTCTGAAAGTAATTTTAAGCATTTGTAATTTTATGCATATGCCATGTTTAAAATATTTCCATCCAGAATAGAATGCATTCAACACAGTAATTATATTAATAACTCTATACAAATCTAACCTCCGGAACCAAACTCAAGAACATCCAAAATATTTCTGGCTTGTTGTATATCTGCATCCAGTTGAGGAAATCCTGAGGCAACACATTCGTTTATAATTTTTTCCAAAGCATCTTTATCTCTCATTTCCATGGCTTTTATGAGTCTGTTAAGTAGGGTTCTCGGTGTCTTTGTTCCTAATAACCACAGAATTAAAGCAAAAAAATCATATGTGCGTGTTTGTGAGTATGTGTGTGTGTGTGTGTGTGTGTGTGTGTGTGTGTGTGTGTGTGTGTGTGTGTGTGTGTGTGTGTGTGTGTGTGTGTGTGTGTGTGTGTGTGCAATTATTTATAGAATTTCCCATAAAATTGTTTAGTTTATTGGATATCTTCCATTTTCTTCTTCAAAATAGGTAAACTAGCTAAACTGTATCAAATATTTCCCTCTGTATAATGAAATTTATGGTGAATTACTTTTAGTTATAAATTAGGTACGTATATAGAAATTCTTCTTTACATTTAAATTTTCACGGATGTTCATTTTAAAAAATGTGTATATTATACGACAGTTTTAAAAGCAATCACTACTAAACAATTTAATTCTTAGTAAGACTTAATCAGAAATAAACTGTAATATCTTAATTTTCTAAATAGCATGAACTCATGCTGACCTCCACTACTACCACTCAAGTTCTCCAGAAGATCTCGAGCTTTTCGTAGCTCTTCATTGAGCTCTGGATATTCTGCTTCTTCACATTCTTCAATTGCTTTCTTTAATTCTGGTGGACTCTTTCTTTTCATAGACATCAATAACATGTCCCGCAAAATATCCCGGTGATTTCTTCCTACCAATCAAATATGGATAATTTTAAGGTAACATAATTCATGCACTAAAAGCTGGCATTAGCTTGATGCATGCTATCCGATTATTGCATACAACGTTATTGACTACGTATATACATGTCGTTTAGGTACATAATAAGAATAAAAGTATTTTTTGCAATATTTGTTTGTTAATATTTCTTTGATTCGTATTTATTTACTTGTTAAATATAGAAAAGTGTCATTTTTGCCACACATTTTGATTTTATTTTATGTTCTTATATGCTTTATTGTTAAATTTAATTGCGGATTACATGCAGTCAATTGTGATTTAAGTTTATGTACCTCCTTAAGAGAATAAAACAAAATGAAAATATAAAATATAATAAAAGCTTGTTATTATTTAATTTTAATACTTATAAATATTTTTTCAAATGTCTATTTTTACAAACTTTTAAAAACGACTTTCAGATTTAGCTGATAATTAATTTTAAAATGTATATCTAACCTCTACCATCATCTTCAAGATTGAAAAGGAAATTTCTTGCTTTTGCTATTTCAAGTTTCAGTTCAGGAAATCCGGAAGCCACACACTCATTGATAGCTTTCTCTAAAGCATATTTGTCTTTAGTTCGAGTAGCTCTCTTCAATTTAGCAGCAAGCAGTTGAGGAGTTTGACTCCCTGGTAATATTATATATACAAGTCAGTAACATATATCACATTATCGTCGTTATATAAAGCAGCACTGTTTATGTTCGTTGTTTTTCTCAGATACTGTATCAGAGAATAGATCATAGAAATTTCTTCTATTTTTATATGTAATCTGTTATAGTTGCTCTTTTATTAGAGTGATATAATCTCTTTTGCAATACTTCTGTTTTCAGAAACATTTAGAAAAATGTTTTCAGAAACATTTAGGCGGCGAACAAGCAGAAACGTTAGCACACCGGGCGAAATGCTTAGCGGTATTTCGTCTGCCGTTATGTTCTGAGTTCAAATTCCGCCGAGGTCGACTTTGCTTTTTATCCTTTCGAAGTCAATAAATTAAGTACCAGTTACGCACTGGGGTCGATGTAATCGACTTAATCCGTTTGTCTGTCGTTGTTTGTCCCCACTATATTTAGCCCTTTGTGGGCAATGAAGAAATAAGAAACATTTAGAAAAATAAATATTCTATAAGATAGTTAATTTACAAATAACTAGAACGAACATAATTTTATGCAAGAAAGGTATTAAGAATGTTATTTACACACAATGCACTGAAGTATGCTAAGGAGCTAGTGCTCAAAAGAGAATCTAGAAAATAATTTATATATATCGTCTTTCCGTTTTAAAATTGTATGACTATATTTCCAAAAGAAAACAAAATAAAAGTTAATTCAACTTCCTAGTTAACCATATATAATATAAAATGAAATATGTTTTCCTAAAATAAAATATGCTCTAACCTCCATATTCTCCACAAATACTATGGAGAGTTTCTCTAGCTTTCCAAAGATCATTGGCAATCTCTGGATAACCTGCTTCTTCGCATTCAATGATAATTTTTGCTAGAGCTGTCTTATCTTTTTGTCTTGTAGCACTTTTCAGTTGACTGACCAATACATCAGGAGCTTTTGTAGCTGATGATTAAAAATAAGAGTGTATATAAAGAAAAACATTTTAGTATGTTAACCCCTATCTAAGCGTAATGTAGTTAAACACAAATAAATTATAATCGATTTGTCCGTTTGTTTTTGTTTTATTTCCTGTTTCAATGTAATAAAATCGCGATATCTGCATTTTAGCAACAGCAAGAGAGACAGATGGGGTGGAATAGTGAGAGATAAAGAGGAAGAATGATATGTATGTATGTTTCAGTTGAGGGCACAGTTGAATTCCAGTGAGCAGTCGATTCCATAATTCCCTGTTCTGTATCATCTCTGCAACACAGTTTTTCCAATGTTACTGCCATCCAGCAACTGCTCCACATATATTCAACAAGGTTTGCCTCTTTTATCATGTACTGTTCCTCATATTAATAGTTATGTACAACTACGTCTTTTCTTTGCCAAATATGTCCCATAAAATTAAGTCTAACAATATTAGCTAATTTCCATATAGTATGCTTTTCAATGAATGATATTTCTTAACATCTTGGTATATGTTCCATTTAACCTGCTTTTTATTGCTTTCAGATACAAATACCAATATGTTTTCCACAGTTTCTCTTATAAAACTGTATTTTGAGCCTACTAAATAGAATTCTTTGCAATCTTACAGATATCTTGTTCATTGCTGATTATGCCAATTTAGTTCTTACTCTCTTGTTTCTCTTTGAATTTTCTGTCCATGATCCCAGGCAATAGAAGTTTGTACCCTTTGATGATTTAATGTCTTCTTCCGCATGGTTGAAAACAATAAACTCAGTCTTATCGTCATTGACGTCTCGTTCGATTTATTTCCTAGCTTTCTCAATTTGCATTGTCTGTATGAATTATTACAGTTGAAGCATTACGTCTGTTTCTTTTGCATTAGATGCTGCAATTCATAAGTAGTCCGAGGCTACAATGAACAACTAAGAGGTATTACTCCTGCCAAGATTTCAAATAACTTGCATTACCAGCAATTTATAAAACCTGAGTGATGGTGTTTTTATAGAGAATTTTGATTGCATCTACGATGGTGCCTGGAATATTATATAGCGACATTTAGGCTCTGATTTAGATACCGTCAGTAAGGAGGAAAACCAGTTTGGTTGATTCTTAGTTGTAGTAAAACATGAGTGGATTCTTAAAATCAATATTTTGTTGTAGGTTATAGCTACAATAAGTGATAAACATAGTTTTTCAATGTTTAGTGTTTACATTTCCTTTCTTTGAGATTGGTACTAGACCATTTTGCATCCAATGTAAATGATAATATGGACACATAAAGATTGTTGTATTTAGATTTTACAACTTGACAAATAATCAATATTTTTGAAAAATTATTATAAGTATGGTGCTGGAGTTAAGCGATCGGAATAGAACTTTGATTTCGAACATATTCAGTGATGCAAATTATCAGTGAAAAATAAAAATATAATGACTATTAATAATTTGTTAAAATAAATATTAAAAACAAATTATAACACTCTAACAAATAAGCATTCTTAAACTGTAAATATACAAAAATGATAAAAGAACAAAATAGTGAGATTGTTAAAAGAAAATAATAAAAATGCTAATCTATGATAATCGTCATTTTTACGATATTTCATATTAGAAAATACTATTTTAAACATAGTTTTAAAATTCAATTACGTTTTCAATTATTATTCTTATCCTAGAACGAAATAAATATAATCCTAACCTCCTGTGCCACCTTCCATAATATCGAGAGTTTCACGACTAAGTTGTATTTCATTGTCCAGTTCCGACATTCCAGCCGATACACATTCATTTATCGTCTTTTTAATTAAATCTCTATCCTTCTTTGCTCGAGCTGATTTCAGTTTTTCTATTAAACAATCAGGTGTCTTTGTTCCTATTAATAATTAGATACCGATTTTTAAGCAGAGCATAAAGATATAACATATAGAATGTAATGCGCACGTAGGTTATCAACTTTTACCGAATGCATCCAAAATAATTACATTCCTTGCTATCTTGGTTTTTTTTTTTGGTTTCAGTTAAAAGATTTATGTTTATTACTTTTTTTAAGCGTCAGCAATCTCAGTGATGAAATACATGCTATAAAAGTATTGTCTCATGCGTTCACTTTAATTATTAAGCCATGCTAATATTATTACATAATTAATTCCAATTCACAAATAAAGCATATTCTTAATATAAAAGACTGTTGAACGCTAACCTCCGAGACCGCCACCAAGGGATTTAAGTAAGTCTCTAGCTTTTCGAAGATCTCTGTTTAGTTCAGGATACTCGGCTTTCTCACATTCCCTAATAGCTTTAGCTAGTTCTCCATGTTCTTTTTGTTTCATTGCTGTAACTAGTTTGGTCCGTAGAGTTTCTAACGATTGGAATAAATATGTAACAATTTATCACAACCATAGGACTGACTAAGAAGATTGATGACACTTACAGAAGTTATATCTCTAAGTTAAATTTGAGATTGAAAATCGATGCCAACTTCATAAAAGAGAAAGGAAGGAGTCAAAGGTGATAAGTGAAAATCTGTATGAAATATTATCTGTTTAACATTTGTGTTAATTTCTTTGAGAGTACATAATGATTTCAATAAGACCTGAATCGGACAGACATATAACCGAAAGTATTCTTCTGGTAAGCACCATATCTTATTTCCTACACATATCTTGTACAATATTATCCAACGATCTCTTTTTAAGGTATTCTGTTGATCTGTTATTACAAAATGAAAGTCGAAATATCATCCGACAATGTCCAGTCGGACGTCTTAATTAAGCACCCCAACTTTTTTAACAAAATATCTTTGGATTCTGGGTTTTCAATAAAGGAATTTAAAGGAATTTACATTTTTTCATTACAAAAATCACATTTTGAATTTTAAAACAAAAATAATAATATATATTTCAAAAATTTGGAGCGATTACCCGTTTAAAATTATCATTGTGCTATAAAAATGTTAGTATAGTGGCATATCTCTAACTCTCAGGTGGAAGACCAGAGATTTTCCACAGAGAGTCATATCATTTTAGATGCAAGCATATCTGCATGATAACGAAGTTCGCTTCATAACCACATGGTTTTACGTTCAATCCTACTGTACGGCACCTAGGGCAAGTAACTTCTATTATTACCCTATGTTTGTGAGTACATTTGGTATGTATGCATGTATATATAT
>NC_068987.1:38811945-38816633 GCF_001194135.2 Octopus bimaculoides
TATATATATATATATATATATATATACACGCGAATTGTGTGCATCTTTGTGTTAGTCTCTCAACGCTTGACAATCGGGGTTTATGACTCCCGTAACGTAGCAGCTCGGGAAAAAAGCAAGATAGATTAAGTACTAGATTTAAAATAAGTACAGGCAGCGCTCCAGTGTGACCGTGATCCATGACTGAAACAAATATTGAATAACAGAAATATTGCGTACATCGTTGATCGTATTCCTGCCTTTAATTTTCTTCACATCATCCACTATATTTGAAGTTTATTAGCAACAAAAGCAAAAGTGAATTCGTAAATAACCACTATTTAAAACATTTATTATGATAACTAATAAAATATTTGGGTGACAAATATTGTACGGTATCTAACCTGCGTCATAAAACTGAGGACTTCGGAGGAATTTTCTGGCCTTTTTCACATCGGCTTCAAGTTCCGGGAAACCTGATGCCAAACATTCGTTTATAGCTTTCTGTATTTTTTCCGGGTTGCATTCTTTTACCGCGACAGCAAGTCTTTGCGATAAAGTTTCAACTGTTTTACTGCCTAACAAAATTGATATATAAAAATTTTCCTTTGTTAAAACTATACTTATGAATAAGCAAGTCTTCATGCTTATAAATACATACCTACACACACCTATTCATTCATATAAGCAAGCATGCATGTATACTCACATGCATACATGTGTTTATACATGTATAAATACATGTATAAATACGTGCATATAGATATGCATACAAACATACGTACGTACGTACATACATACATACATACATACATACATGCATGCATACATACACACACACACATACATACATACATACATACATACATACATACATACATACATACATACATACATACATACATAGTCTTAACCATACGATCGTTGATTTTTCAGGAAATCTTGTTTAAATAAAAAATTAAAAAATCAATAAGGCACTTTAAATCGTGCATAGATATTTTGTTTCTGTTGTGTTTAAACCGATATTCATTTTGGATGGAATAATCCAGAGCCTGCAATGCCTGGAATCTTCTGCAATTTGAAGGACTCTAAATGTTCAAATACCGTCATCAACCGATATAAAACCCAATTCTTAATACAGCTTCATTATATAGCGAAACATATCCAAATTATTTGAATGCAGTGATTACATGACTTACCCAACGTAGATAAGATTAAAATTTAGAAAAACTAGTAAAATTTGAAGTATTTAAAGAATTCTAATTATGCTAAAGTACCACCTGGAAACAAATCTAAAATACAAGTAAATGTGTTTGCAGGTAGTTACACAGCTCACCTCGGAATTATGTATTTTTGAATTCAATCACACAGGATAGCACCTTAAATTAAGTTACTTCTTCCACATCTTAAAGATACCCAGAGCTTTCTGGGAGACATTTGGTAGACGGAAACTGTGTGGAAACCCGATGAAACAAGTGTTTCTGTTGTTGGGTGATACACGTAATCCCCCAACATCTTCCGTACATTTCCAGGGTCTTGTTTCCTGCCAGAATTCTGGCCGGATACAGGCCTCAGGTGTAAGAATAAATTCTTTCCTTTCTACCTCTAATATCATGTCATGTAAAGAGATATAGATGATATCATCCCACATAAGAAAACATCAAAACTAACCTCCGTAACCGCCCCCTAAACTCTTCAAAGTGTTTCTTGCACGACATAGGTCGTAACCAATTTCCGGAAATCCTGCATCTTCGCATTCTTTGATAACTTTCTCCAATTGTGGTATATCCATATCTTTTATAGCATTATCTAGTTCGGTTCGTAAATCATCTACTGATTTAAGATCTGTTAACATAAGTATTTATTATTTTAAATAAGAATAAAATAATATCAACAAAAATAAATTCATGCTATATTTTAATCTAATCAAATATTTCAAATTACTCAGTGATAAGTATCAAACCATATTATTTTCTTTAATCATTCATTATATACTCTACATTATGATTTCATGTGCAAATTGTATTAAAATTTTGAGATTTAAATTAAATATCATCAACTGTAGATGTTTCAGAATTATTTTCATCGATGTTAAACAAGTGTAAACATGAAAATTAATTTCTAAAAGTAATCTGATTAAATGATTTTATAAATATAAAAAAATATTCTTGAAATTTTCCGAACCTCCAGATCCACCATCTAGAATATTTAATATGTTCCGGGCATGTTGGATTTCGAAATCGAGTTCTGGCATTCCAGCAGACACACTTTCGCATAGAACTTTATCTAAAGCTAATACATTTTTTCCTTCAATGGCACTTTTTAATTTTTCAAGAAGCTCACTAGCTGATTTACTCCCTAAATGTTATAATACACAAAAGAGAATTATACAGAGAACTATAAATTCAAATTTCATAAAGTTGTTTATTCATATATATTTTTCTTCAAAACTACCGACAGTATGATTTCTAGAAATTAACATGGATTTTCCTTGCGTATTTAATTTGTGAATTTTAATGTTCTAAGTTTACTTCAATATACATTTAAAAGCTAATTATGGATTTATAGAAGAGTATTTTATATGTCTAGGCTTATGCAAATTTTCGTGACCTAATGAAGTTTCACATTATTATAAAATAATTCTAAATATAACTAAACTGATCCCAATATTTAACAGATATACATTTTATTTATTCGAGAAGAATGTAATGGTTAGATTCGATGGATTTATAATGTGAAGAGTTGTAAGTGAATATTACAAAGACATTTAGTTCGATTCTTCAGGAATCTGCAATTAATAGCCGTTTCAAAACTGAATGATTTAATAGTAAAGTGATACAAGAAGATGGTTAACCTCCTCTACCGCCTCCTAAATTTTCCAAGGTGTCGCGTGCACGACGTAGATGGTTACTAAGTTCAGGATAGCCAACAGATTCGCATTCTTCAATTAATCTCTCTAAACGTGAACGAGATTTCTGTGCAACAGCTGATTCTATTTCCTCCTTCAGAACTTCAGCGCTAGCAAGGACTAACAAAGGAGACAAAAATATCTTTATTATATTCAAACTCTGTTATCTCAGATACATACGAGAATGTGTAAAAATCGTTACTAGTCAGAAAGAGTAAATTATGTGCGCGCGCACACACACACACACACATAGGTACAAATATACAAGCAGTCTAGCCATTTTTTTTTCCAAATGAGATTACAAACTGGATTTCGCAAGATAATGGGTAGTACAAACTAGAGTGTTAGTTATTTCCCTGATTTTGTATACTGATGCCACTGGTGGTATTTTCAAAAAATTAATATCAGTTATATACTTACATATATATATATATATATATATATATAAGATATAAAATTTAAAATACGAAATTTGATAATTGTTTTAATACCACATGGTATGCACATGAATACGTTTGTGCTATCTGTTATCATACGAAATCATGTTCACATTCACTCGAACAGATAGTTCAACAACCAGTACTATTCAAACTATAACTGAATATTTGCAATTTTTTTTTAAACTATTGGTATCGTTCAACTGCCAGAAGAAATCATACATCAACTAATATAGTATTGGTAACACATTCTATTTCGTTACTCACACGTATACATACATATATGTATATATGTGTATGTAAGCATATGTAAATGCATATTTATGCATATAATAGAATACACCCAAGATAAAAGTATTTGTATTATTTCTTATAACTTGCATTGTTTTGGCTTTTAGAAAAATTACGAACGCTAATAACACAGCTTCGCCGAAGAGATATGTGGATCTCACGGGGGGAAATTTTAAAGCAAGGTTCAATAATCACACCTTAAGCTTCAGACACTGGGATAAACGAAGAACTACCAAATTATCCAGTCATATATGGTTTTTAAAAGAACAATGTGTTAGCCATGGGATTTACTGCAAGATAATGGCTAAGTGTAAACCTTACACCAACGGTAGTGGCAAGTGTGGTCTTTGTGATATGGAAAGATGGCTCATCTGGAAAAGTTCCTTGGACCCCGCTACATGTCTAAATTCGAGAACTGAATTTTTGGGATCATGTCCACATATGGCCAAATACCTGTTACCTGTTACCAAATACCTGTTTTGGTCCCCACAAGATTAGGGATAGAATCTTCATTTTTACTATGTTCCTGCACAAGCTTTCCTTATGTCTTAACATTTTTTTTATTATTTTATATATATATTTTTCATTTTTCTTTTTTAATTGTTTGAATGTGTACGTGTGTGAGTATGTGTATATGTATGTATATATTAAATGTGTATGTGTGTGTATATATGTGTACGCGAGTTTGTATGTATATGAGTGTAGGACTGTGTCCGGTGCATAAAAGTGACTTTCGTGCATACGTCTCTTTCTTTTATACAGATATGCATATGCTTGTATATCTGCGGTTGTAGGTGTGTAACAGAAGGATGTATATGTATACATATGTGTGTGTCCTTAGTCCTTAGTCTATCCCACGTCTGGTGGCGCATTGGGCAGACAACAATCTCTACTGATCTCTATCGGCAGCCTCACTCTCTCGATGTTTTCCCATTTTCTGTTTATTACTGCTATGTCTGCTTTGAACGATCTGCGCCATGTGTGTGTATATATGTACATATATGTATATACGTATATGCGGAAGTGCGAATGTATGTCTATGTATATATATATATATATATATATATATATAT
>NC_068987.1:38817305-38819270 GCF_001194135.2 Octopus bimaculoides
ACCCCCCCCTCCTTGTCCCCCCCTCCTCTCTCTCTCTCTTTCTCTCTGGTATTTTGATTAAGATTTGTTATGAAATTTATTGCAAAGTCTAACCTTCACGACCACCAGTAACAGACCGTAACGTGTATTTTGTTTTTTGCAGGTCGAAGCTTAGTTCCGGGTATCCGGCAGCTTCACATTCCTTAATCACTATTTCTAAAGCTTCTTTGTCTTGTTTTTGACGTGCTTGCTTCATTTCTTCTCGCAATATATGAGGGCTTTTGAAACCTGTTAAAAATGTTCAGAGAATTGGAATATTGTGAAATATATCATATAGTATTCTTTTATTTTTCGTCAGATAAACTTTCGAAATATTAATCACAGTAGAGAAGTGTCGTATTTCGTATCAAATAGAAATATTAAATTTTAAGAAGAAACTTCATATTTTCGCTTTAAACTATAGATATTTCAAAATTATGTAGTATTGCCTATTTGTAGTTTCTTATACCAGTTCGACTGAGAGATAATTATTATAAAAGATCAAGCTAAAATTGTTAACATTAGTTTTAGAAAAAAGAAGAATAATGTTATTTAAACTATCAACTCTACATCTTACCTTTAAGGAAAATTGAAATTGAAATATTGAAATTGAAAAATAATTTTATTTCCATAATAATTTGCATAGGAAATATTTTTTATATGAAATAATATTTTTTAATGCTTAATTCACATATTTGATAATAATTTTCATATTAATACTTCATTGACAAAAAATTATAATTCTAACCTCCTGCACCACCTTGTAATATGATGAGAAAGTCTCGGGCTTCTTGTATATCTGAATCAAGTTCTGGTATACCAGCTGACACGCAGTCATTAATTGTTTTTTCTAACTTTACGACATCTTTCTCTTTAATTGCATTTCTTAGTTTTTCCAAAAGGTTCTCTGTAGTCTTAGCATCTAATAACCAAATTAAAATAATTTATAAAGTGTTTTAGTTTACTGATTGCACTAATTATTTAAAATCTCATATGTTCTTTATAAAATGTCCGAACGTTTTTCAAATTCCAATATTTAGTTATATAAATAGGACTACATTTTGATAGAATTATCATCCTTATAAAATCATTCGCCCACTTTTTTATGACGTTTCAATTTTAATTGAACATGATGAGAATTGACTTTCTTACACATTATAATGTCATTTACGTACTTCGTGATGTCATTTAAAGATTCTTTTTGTAATTTAATTAACATTCTATAATTTGAATTTAACTGATAAAGATGCTGGTTATTAAAGACATGTAGATAGACATGAAACCGCTAACCTTCACTATGTCCACCTAAACTTTGCAGAACACGCCTGGCTTTACGAAGAGTAAAAGAAATCTCAGGAAACTTGGCCTTTTCACTCTTATTAATAGCTTTTACCAATTCTTGAACGTCTTTCTGTCTAGAAGCGTCTTTCAGCCAGGCACGTAGTGCGTCAGGAGATTTAGAATCTGATAGTCACAAAATGATTATTTAATAAAGAAATGTTGTTTAGAAATATCTCACACTCATACGCGTGCGCACATACACACATTTTGTATTTTTGTGTATCAAATACATACATATGAGGGGAAGTCAAAAGTTACCCGCACTTTCACCATAACATCTTTAATATGATCACACTGCCTTCTGTGCATGCGTGCTTATAGTTGGTAGTATTGTGATCGTGTGATCGAAGTTTGAGCCTCATCGCGCCATTTGTCTTTCTGGCTTTACAGTGGCCGCTTCACTAGCAATGCTCACCAAAAAAAGAACGAAGAGCAGTGATCCGATTTCTCTGGTGGGAAGGTGTGTCAGGTGTTGAAATTCATCGGAGGCTTTTAGCACAATACGGGGACAGTACACTACCGCGTAGAAGTGTGTATGAGTGGATCGAGAAGTTTAAAAATGGCCGGACAAGCGTGACGAACGAAGAGGGAGCAGGACACCTATCA
>NC_068987.1:38819403-38820491 GCF_001194135.2 Octopus bimaculoides
CAAGCTCGAGAGACTGTAATAGTGAACCGGTTCACCATTACCATCTCCCGAGTCACTGTTCTTTGTCCTTCATTGGCGCACAATACTAGTGGAGCAGGGATGCTTACACTGTAAAACCAGAAAGAAAAATGGCGTGATCAGGCTCAAACTCTGATCACGTGACCACAATACCACCAACTCTAAGCACGCATGCGCAGAAGGAAGTGTGACAGTAACAAAACTATGCTATGGCGAAAGTGCGGATAATTTTTGACTTCTCGTATGCACACACACACACACACACACACACACACACACACACACACATATATATATATATATACATATAAACAATGGGCACTTGTGATACGTATTTACTGTGTAGAAACAACATGTCGCTGCAAAATGCTGTGACAGCATTTCGAAATTGACTATTTCGTAAGCTTTGCAGATTTGACTGGGAGAGTATACTGTCAAGCTTTTTCCGAGATTATACAATGTGAAGACGTATGTACACTTACAACCCAAACATTTACAAACCCACCTCCTACATAAACATACATACATACATGTATGTATGCATGTATGTATATATGCATGTACGTATAGGATTTTCGGACTAAAGTTGGAAAAGAAAACAGAGTCACCCATCCAAAAGTTTTTAAAGTATTTTATGAATTTAAAAGTATGAACTAATCATGGCTGGGAGATAGCAGTTTATTCAAATTAGCCGCTTTTAGCTTTCACCACGGCCTCATGGTGGCTATTAAACCTGGTGTATGCATTCCTTACTATACCCCTGTGAAGACCTTCGAACATCTCCATGATCTTCGCAAGCAGTTATCCTTGGTGTTGCAGACAGAGTAATTGGTGTCTTTCTCAACACACAGTAATCCATGGGATTACAATCAGAGGAATTTATGAAGTAAAAATTGGGGCTAGTAAAGTCGTAGAAATTCTTCGACAACTACTTCTGACTTTTCCGGAGGTATGGCAAGGAGCCGAATGGGATATATGGTACATATACGTATGTGCTATATATAGAGAGAGAGAGGAGTGAGGGAGGGGAGAGGGGAGGAGAGAAGGGGGAGAAGGGGAGGAGAGAAGGG
>NC_068987.1:38820662-38822297 GCF_001194135.2 Octopus bimaculoides
AGAAATAGGAAGAGATATAGACAGAAAATGAAATAATATTAATCCATATAAAACAATACTAAATTATTACAATAATAGCTTTGCAAATAAATGTCTCAATTTGCATTCGGAATGCAATATTTTTTTATCTTCAAAGAGAGCACTCGCAATATATTCCCAACCTTTTGTGGTATTGTCCAGGTTACCCAAAATTTGTTGAGCATTTTCAATTTCTGAGTCTAATTCTGGTAATCCTGCTGCAATTGCCTCGTTTATAATTCTTTCCAAACTTAGTCTGTCTTTTCGTCTAATAGCTCGCTTCATCTTATCCGCAATGACTTCTGCATTTTTTACTCCTTCAAGATGTAAAGCGAAGTTACACATTCAAACATTGCTTCGTATTAAAGATCGTCATGCACCGATATATACATTTAAATGACAATCATGACTCAAAATTTGATATTTCAATTGCATCTTTCAAAATATGACAAAATCAAAAATCTGTTTATATAATTTACACATTTTACTGAAAACTTCTAGAAAATAATGTATTAAGAAATCTGGTAGAAAATTAAATGCTTTGAATTAATAATTTATTTTATTTCTGAAAATAAACGTCATCACGCTGCTAACCTCCTCGTCCACCGCCCAAACTCGTCAAAGTATCTCTAGCTTTTCGAAGTTCCAACCCTAGTTCTGGATAGACAGCTTCCTCACAATCAATAATAACAGCTTCTAATTTGCCTTGGTCTTTTTCGTCGATGGCCATTTTTAACCGACTTCTCAATGCATCGGGAGTCATGTAGGCTAATAAATTGAGAAACCACATAAAATTATTTTGAAGGACCTAGATATCACAATTTATAAACCATTTAGTTTAAAGTAATTCATAAGTTACTTTTTTCTATTATTATACATCGCACAGAATATTACATACATTGTATGAATATACTTAGAAATAAAATATTTATGAAATGTCTAATTGAATGATAAAGTTTCAAAACAAATAAAAGGGCAAATAAAAGTGCTAACCTCTACGACCACCACCTAACTTTTTCAAGATGTCCCTAGCTCGGCTTATATCAGAATCCAATTCAGGAAATCCAGAGGCAACACATTCATTAATAATTCTTTCCAGAGTCGGCCTGTTTTTCTGTAACATTGCAGACTGCAATTTTTCACGCAAACCTTCTGGGGTTTTATGTCCTGAGAATATGTTTGAAATTATAATAAAATGAAATTCCACAAAATAGAAATTATTCGTGCTTGTGTTCAATATAAGTGTTTATCGGTCCCTTGTTCAAGGTATAATTGTTTTGAACGTGATTATTCTTTTATTCTCTAATTTAATAATTTGATTGCAGCCATGCTGGAACACCGCCTTGAAAGGTTTTAGTCGAACAAATCGACCTTGGGACTTATTTTTTAAGCCTAATACTTATTCCATGGACCTTTTTCGTCGAAGCACTAAGTTACAAGGACGTAAACACACCAGCACCGGTTGTTAAGCGGTGATGGATGACAAACAAAGACACAATATATATACGTATATATATATATATATATATATATAGATAGATAGATAGATAGATAGATAGATAGATAGATAGATAGATAGATAGATATATATACATACATATACATGTATGTATGTGT
>NC_068987.1:38822307-38828799 GCF_001194135.2 Octopus bimaculoides
TAGATAGATAGATAGATAGATATATAGATATATATATATACATACATATACATGTATGTATGTGTCTATATATATATATATATATATATATATATATATACGACGGGCTCCTTTCTGTTTCCATCTACTGAATCCACTCTCAAGGCTTTGGTCGGCCTGACACTTGCTCAAGGTGCCACACAGTGGGACTCAGCCTGGAACCATGTGGTTAAGAAGCAAGCTTCTTACCACACAGCCACGCCTGCGCCTAAATGAGGAAATTTTAATACTATTTAACAAATTCTCAACACGACCACGCAGAAATATATGCACGTAGATGTTCATATGTACGTCACATTTATACAAATCTTATTTATATACGGTTTGCACTGAAGAGCATTCTCACACTTTACTCTCAGTTGATCAAACGTTATTTGGAAATATAGTTATCTACGCGGTGTTGTTAAAGAGTATGAGGTTCCGTTAGACAACAACCTGTTCGGAAAATGACCTGTAGACAAATTGTGTTGTAAACATATCTTCAGTTTGATTAAATAACTGTGAAATGGCTTTTTAAAAAGCAGTCTTGCTTTGCAGAAGCAACGTAAATATTAAGGTTGTTTTGCTTCAAAACTTAGAAGCAAAGAAATAATTCACGGAATCTTTTTACTATTTCATATTATGGTTTAAGTAAGTATTTATTGATACAAAATTTTATTATTTCTGTTTGCTTAATTTTCCTAAACATTCCTCAAGTTCTTACTGCAAACCACCCCAAACGTATTTTTACAGATTCGCAAGTTTCTGAACAGATGTAGTTTTTCATGCCAGTTACGAAAATCACAATTTCTGAAGAAATAAATAATAAAAATGTTACGAAACTTTAAAGCCAAACTTTTTTGTAATTTTAGCCAGTCAGATCTAACCTTTCTCTTCACACTGTGGAGATATTACTGATAGTGCCATGCTTTTTCTTTTCCGTTTCTTTTTTCTTTTTGCAAAAATTGACAATTACATTAAATCATATTCTGGCTTACAATGCGTTTCTTACACATGCTTTTTAATTGAACTGAATTAAGCTTTGTAAGTGCTTGACTAAAAGAGGATTAGAAGCCTAAGAAGATGACAGCTTAAAATAGACCTGATAAAACATTGCGTAGAATTTGAATTTAAGAAGTGTTTTCAACGTCTTTCAATGATGGCAGGCGAATCAGACGTACAGTAGTTCGTTGTAGGATATAAATAACATTACCACTTGCTTATCAGGAAACTTGTAAGTTCGATCAAACACACAAACAAACTAAGATGAGTGACTACAATACCCTGCCTCCGCGTACGCGCGCAAAGTATTTGACGAAAATGTTTGAAGCATTTGACGAAAGAAAATTAAAACAGACTTTTTGCAATGAAATTTTGCGATACTAACCCTAAATCCTAACTCTGAACAGTAACCCAAAATCCTATCCCAAGCCCTAATCCTAATCTCAAAACGGTTGTGATTTTGGTAGCTAGAATGAAAAACTACATATGTGTACAAATTTTAAATAAAATTGTAAGCGGAAGTTTAAACCGAAAACCTTTCCTAACGATTTAATTAATACGCAATTAACGATTCAATTAATGCGCTATTAAAAATAATAGATGTGATTTGCAGAAACTAATTGCTAACCTCCGAGGCCACCTCCTATGCTTTGCAAAGTTGTTCGAGCCCTACGAAGGTCGCTACCCAGTTCAGGGTAACCAGCACCTTCGCATTCATCAATGGCTTTCTCCAAATGTAATCTATCTTTCCAGTTGACTGCTTGTTTGAGTTTATCACGTAAAGCTTTCGGTGACATTTTACCTGAGGCAATCATAAATAAATCATAAAATAAATTACAAAATTACCTGAGGCAATCATAAAATAAATAAACATTGGAGAGCGGGAAACAGTAATAATGTATAATTAAAGCAAATATTAAATTAACTGTGTTATTCACTAGTGGAGATTGTAACACACGCAATTCAACACATTACAAAAACATTGTGAAAACAATCTAATATTATATGTGCAGATGACACATAAAAATTGTTTCTTTGATACATAACCAGACATTTCTAATTAGCTCCTACCTTTTAATACTAAATTTACATGTCTTCAATGTGTAATGTACAGCGAAACAAAATTTATGTCAAACTAATAAATCTGGAATTGTTAAATGAAATTATTTTAATCCAATTAAAATATCTGATCCTTCGCTTTTATTGATAGTATTTGTTAGAATTTTCACATTATTTTGTTTGGGGGCATCAATTCTCTGTTTGCATAATAGTTGTTGTTTAGTTTTTAGAACCAAAACGTATTTAAGATTTTAATTCTTTCAAATATGTACAAAAAGAAAATTAATTACGGCATTAAGTAGAAAAAATTTACCAATTATGATTCAATGCAAATCGACTCTTTTAGAAATGTCAAAATATTCGAGTGAACCTAACCTCCAACTCCTCCTTCAAGTAGATCAAGTACATCTCTAGCTTCGTGTACTTCTGTTTCCAGTTCTGGAAAACCCGATGCTACACATTCATTTATAACGCTTTCCAAATGAGGTCTATCTTTCCATCTTACTGCCATCTTCAGTTTGCCACGTAAACTGTCAGGATTTTTTAGTCCTAACAAACCAAAAATATATTGACAATAAAAACACCTTTACTTTCCGTGAGCATTGTCATGTCAAAATGCTACATACTGGCTCGAATGTTTCCCTTATTCAAGGTACAATCAGGTTTATTTAATAAATACATTCACACAGTCCGATACGCAAGCACAATTTTATTTATATTAAAAATATACTCTGCATAAAAGTATACATCAATATACCTGTTCATGAAGACACTACCATCACATACACACACACTTACAACACACACACACACATACAGCACGCAACACAAACACACATACAGCACGCAACACAAACACACATACAGCACGCAACACAAACACACATACACACACAAACACACAAAACACATACATGTACACGCAACACTCATACATGTGAATATAATGTATTTTAATATTTCGCTCAGGTTTAGCGAGACTAATAATCTGGTGAACTCAAAATACATATGGTTCAGAACACAATGTTATATGAGTATAGAGTGGTAATAAAAAGAGATGAACCCGGAAAAAAACGTGGGGGGGGGGATGCATGTAAGTTATGTATATATATGTATGTATGTCTATGTGTATATGTCTTGTATAGATGTCCGATGGGAGTACACAAAAGTAACCGGAAACGTTCTCTGTGGGACAAGCCCATTGTAGTTCAGGCTTCCCCCGCTAGAAGCCACTTGATGCGACCCTCAGGCATCAGTCTGCCGACCGGCAGCATTAGGTCTAGTCCTTCTGCCACGTGGTACGTCTTTATTTTGCAGTGCTTCGCCCTTGTTCGTCGATTTTTGCGATGGCTGAAACAAAGAAACAGCGTGCTTCCGTGAAATTCTGTTCTCCGCTGGGGCAAACGCGGCTGAAAAATGTTCATGCTTCAAACAGCTTACAAGTACGCTACCATGAGCAAAAGACAAATTTGCAAGTGGTTTTCACGCTTTAGGAATGGTCACTTGTCACTTGTAGATTACCCTCGTTCAAGGGCGATTAGCTTGTAGATTAACCTCGTTCACATCACGAAAATTCATGAAGTGATCTTGAAGGATTGTTGTTGAACAATTTACGAACTTGTTGATATGACTCGTGTATGCTGGAGCTCCTACCAACGAATTTTGAGCGAAGAATTGCAAATGAAAAGAATTGCAGTAAAATTTATACCTTGCTTACTCACGGAAAATCAAAAACTGTCACGACTGCATGCGTGTTGTGAACTGAAAGAACAGTCAGAAGTTGATCCGAACCTTTTTCCGAAGGTCATCACTGGGGACAAAAGCTGGTGCTACGGCTACGAACCGGAAACGAAAAAGCAATCAAGTCAATGGAAGCATTCAAGTGCGTCAAGTGAAGTCCAATGACAAGACGATGCTGATTTGTTTCATTGGTATGAAAGGAATTGTCCACACAGTATTTGCTCCTCTTGGTTAAACTGTTAACCAAACATTTTACTTGACAGTTCTAAAGCGTTTTCGAGAGGCAGTGAGACGAAAACGCCCTGAACGCAAAGTGGAGAGTGATGGTTTCATCACGAGAATGCGCCTGCACACACTTCCTTGAGTGTGAGACAAGTTTTGCCAAACATGGCATGACCTCACTTGTTCACCCTCTCTATTCATCCGATCTTGTTTCTTGCGACTTTTTTCTATTACCCCGGATGAATAAAGTTCTTAAAGGAAAACATTTTGCAGATGTGGAAGAGGTGAAGAAAAAAGCCGACGGTGGCGTTAAAAGGCATCACTTTGCAAGAGTTCCAGGACTGCTTCGAACAGTGGAAAACGCGGCTGGATCGATGCATTGCTTCAAATGGAGAACGCTCTGAAGGCAATAAAAGCGTAAACATGTAAAACTGAGTGAATAATATTGCAAAATTCCGGTTTCTTTCTTTTGGTTATCCCCTCGTATGTTATGTATATGTGTAGCTATATATATATATGTGTGTGTGTATGTATGTATATGTGTGTGTGTGTGTGTGTGTGTGTGTCTGTATGTCTACACACCCAAAATTCTTTAATTGATTCTCTGTTTTGTTCGAGTTTTAAAACGTCAAGCGACACGCATGATTACACTCTGAAGTCAAAACACAAAAACGTCTAAGAACTGGGCTAACCACTACTTATCCCAATAGTTTGTTTCTTTTCTTATCTCTTAAACAATCTCGATGACCTAACAAACATTTCGTTCTTTCCCCCTTAATCCAACAATTTTGGTGATTGACATATATACATACTTAAGCCACACACACATGTGTGACTATATAGATAAACACATGCGCTAATACTCCTATCTTTGCTTTGTGTGTATGTGATTGTCCGAGTACATTTGTGTACAGGCGTATGTGTACGGGCGTATACATGCATTTTTGTACATGTCTGTGTGCGTGCGCGCGTGAGTGTGTGCGTCTGTGTGAATACAAGTATATATCTATATCTATATATATATATATATGTATATGATCGAGTGTGCGCGTCTACCCCTATATCTCCCAATATGTGCATGCTTTTTAATACTTTGGGATAGAACTTTCCAAAATTATAAACATAAACTTTCTCACTTATAACGCCTGCATGTACTGAAAATGTAACTTTCCCAAATAAAGTACACTCCATATTCAAGGCTCTGATGAAGCTATAGGATGTTATCCTGGAACTCAACTAAGAGTCTCCTACATCATAGAGCAGAAGCAGTTGTAAGCTAATGAAGTTCATTACATAACATTTGTTTTTTCCGGTGTCATCTCTTTAATTTCTGTGTAATTACATTATATTCATATTTCAGTAATTATGCTATTAAATTCTTGTCATATTTTCACGTCGACCCCTCACATAAATATTCATACATGCATTTCACTGATCCTCAGAACGTAAATTCAGTGGGAATCACTGACAACCACCTTGATATCAGTGTCAAAACCGTCCTGTGGTATTACAATGATGTTTTTATAAACAGATACCATGCACCACACAATTCCTTGCGTATGCATATACTTACATATACACACACGCACGCGTAGATATTAATACCGGCATACACGCAAAAATACAGAATAGTGCATGTATGTTCACAGAATGTGCATACGTTTGCATATCGTTTTTCTTTACATTTCAATGAAAAAATCATAGCAGTCTAACCTCCACGACCTCCACCTAAACTCTCCAGTGCATTTCGAGCTTCGCTCAAATCTGAACTGATCTCAGGATATCCAGCTTCTTCACATTCAGATATAGAACGTTCTAAACTTGATCTGTCCTTCTGCCGCATTGCTGCATTTAACTCGTCTCGTAATTTTTCGGGTGACTTATGATCTGTCATTGAAATAATTATCATCAACAAAGGTGGAAACAAATATATTTATATTTTTCATTTTGCTTTGGTGTATTTATTTATTTATTTATTTATTTTCTATTAATAGAAATTAATTTTGATATAAAATAATTTTAATAAAGACAAATAAAATAAAACATTCTCTTACCACACGCAGACTACTAAACTATTAAGGAAAAGTTGTTCTCTTAGACCAGGTATGTTTGTGTGATTAGGTTCGATTTATAACCACATGCTTTCCTCCAGTATCATCTACTATAGCTCTGGGCTAACCAATGCCTTATGAGTGAATTTGGTAGGCAGAAATTATAAAGAAACTTTTGTGTGCGCGTGTGTGTGTGTGTGCGTGTGTGCGCGTGTGTGTGTGTGGTGAGAGGGAGAGAGAGCGAGGGATAAGGATGGAGAGCAAGTGAATGTGAATGTGTGAGTGAGTGTGCAGATCATTTTTTCGAAGCTCTAACGATTTGCCCATCCTGCACCCTACATAATAATAATAATAATAATAATAATAATAATAATAATAATAATAATAATAATAATAATAA
>NC_068987.1:38829854-38831353 GCF_001194135.2 Octopus bimaculoides
ATACTGTCTATGTGATCTCAAATTTTAAAGCAAACACATAATTTTCTTATGGTTTCTTAAACATTCACTTGAACAAAACTGTACAAATCCAAATATATGGTACCCTAGGCATAACACCTACATGAACTTCTAACTTGTTGTCGCTTGAGGTCTCTGGGTGAGACTTGGATCCAACTTGTACAAATGCAAAACAAAAGTCAAGCATAAAATAATAATAATAATAATAATAATGATAATAATAATAATAATAATAATAATAATAATAATAATAATAATAATAATAATAATAAATGCCCTGGTGCAATACCAGGTACTTGTTCACATGGCTTCTGATTTTAACTGATTGGAAGTGTTATCATGTACATGTTTTGTCTTGGTAGAAAAGATGGGTTACAGCAAATATTCTGCTCAATACCACAGATTTGCTTGTCAGTTGTTTGACCATGACCAGTTGAGCATTTCCCTTAGTGGCTGGTGATATCTGTATTTCTGATCACGAGCAGAAACTGTAGGAGATAATCATAGCCATGTGGTGAGAGGAATTCTTTGGGGTTTGAATAATACACATTTGGAAATGTGTGTTTCGTTCGATCTCCTTAAACATGCCTCATTCAAGGGCCTTTTGAGCGAGACAGGCAACTCGGTCTGAAGAAAATTCTAACTGGGCTCCACCTTCAAGGTGAAACGCTGTTTATCTCGATATGAGATGACCGTGTCGCGCACATATGGTTGTGATGCATGTGCATGGTGTACCCTTATCAGACGGGTAGTGTTCTAAGTGTTCTGATTTCATTTGTAATAGAACTTCCAGATCTATTCAGGACCAATACTCTTGCCTATATTTTGTACACGTCCAGGAGAATGTCCCTTTTCACCAAGATCACACACACCACAACCCACCAGATGCCCAGCTAAGGAATGACACTGAGGCAGTATTATGGAGTTAAGGGATATATTCATCATCCCATTTGTAATTTGTACAACTAGATTGATAAACAAATATGTTCTAATGAATAATTTTTCCGACATATATTCCAAATGCATATTTACGGTATTACTAAACAAAAGCCAAAGCAAATTGTAAACACATGAATAAATGATGTTTATGTTACCCTCAGTTTCCTGATAATATCCCACAGTATCACGCGCTTTCTGTACATCAGCGTCTAATTCGGGAAAACCAGATGCTATGCACTCATTAATACTGTCCATAATTAAATCTTGATCGTTCTTTCTCATTGCCAGCTTCAGTTTCTCACGTAACAAATCAGGTGACTTACTTCCTGAAGTTTAAAAAATATAGTTTGTAAATTTTAAGTATTGTAGGTATTGTTAAATTAGTTGACTAATACAGCGATATACGATTTATTGTGGTGGGAGAATATATCACTGTATATCGACTGGAGATCTATTCCAACACAGGAATAAATGAGGTTAAATCGTCACTTCAAGTGGTTTGCATTATGTGTGTGAAAAACGCGCGCGCGAAAACACACGCA
>NC_068987.1:38831364-38834103 GCF_001194135.2 Octopus bimaculoides
ATATATTTATATACATACACATACACACAAACTTGCTACCAGTTCAAATATGCTTAACAGTTTAAGGCCTGGCCTAACCAGACTGGTGGGTATATGCATATATGTATTTATGTTATTTCTTTACTACCCACAAGGGGCTACACACAGAGGGGACAAACAAGGACAGACAAACGGATTAAGTCGATTATATCGACCCCACTGCGTAACTGGTACTTATTTATTCGACCCCGAAAGGATGAAAGGCAAAGTCCTATGTATGTATGTATGGATGGATGGATGAATGGATGGAAGGATGTATATGCTAAATGAGAGACGGAAGGTACGAGAATTTTTATTAACCACTACAAGTGTTTCGATACATCTAGCATCGATCCCTCACTGGCGGGATACTTAACAGCTGGTTCAGGAGCATCCGACGGTGCAGATGTGTCTCTTCGGGTTATAAACAGATATAATTCGTTAAAATAACAGTTCCGCAATGAATCTTCTCGTAACAAATGCAAAAAGAAATGAACACTACGTGAGCCTATTTCTTATGGGTGATATCAACTTCCACAATGTCAAATGGTCCGATGGTCTCATGTCTCAGGAATGACTCATTGCAAACAAGTACAGGTGGAGTCCCTGCTCAATCTCACCAATGCCCTATTCATGGAGCAAGTTGTACTCAGACCAATTAGGACGAATAACATTTTGGATCTCTGCTTCACAAACAATATGGACATAGTTCATGATGTGAAATTGACGCCGACATTAGTCTCGGATCACAACATAACAGAGCTGTCTATGTTTGGGCCAAAAGTTGTCAGAGACATACAGCCTACAGGAAGCACCCCAAATCTCTCTAATCTCAACTTCTACAAAGCAGAATGGAAATCGATCCAAAATGAGATCCGCACACAGGACTGGTTAAAATGTCTCTCCACACCAGACATTGGCATGAAACTAGAATATCTCATGTCTGTTGGGCAAACCATATGCCAGAAATATGTCCCACAGCACAAGGTCAACACAAAAAGAACAAGATTCCAAGGGAGAGGAAGATCCTCATCAGTCGACGGGCGAAAGTTGCAAATCGACTCAACCAACATCCCAAAAGTAGCGAAAGGTCCCGCCTAAAAACATCACTGATGGAGATTTAAAAAGGCCTGCAACAATACTATGTGAGGGAGAGGTTAAACAAATAAGCCTGGGTTATAAAAAACATTAAGCCAAACCCAAAGGCCTTTTTTCATTATGCGAAAGAAACAGCGTCAGCATGCTGCAATATAGGACACCTCTTCCAAAAGGATGGCTCCCTCACAGATAGTCAAACCAGGATGAGTGACGTACTGAATGACCAGTTCAAAAATGTCTTTACCACCCCATTGGAACACAGACAAGTGAACAAACCAGTGGATTTCTTTTCCGCTTCACCTATAACCAGCGAGACAGTTACGATGGAATACATCGACATTAGCGAATAAGATATACTATTAGCCATAGATGAGGTGGACGCAAAATCAACTGCTAGTCCTGATGGTGTCCCAGGAATCCACTTCAAATCGTGTAAGCGTGCCCTGGCAAAATCTCTACAGATTCTCTTCCACAGCTTTCTTGCAAATGTCAGACTGCCAAGCAAGCTGAAGGAGGGATAAAGGGGTAGCAGAGCAGATGCCAAAAACTCTAGGCCTATCTCTCTGACCTCATACATCAGCAAAGTCATAGAACGGATAGTCAGAAGGAAACTAATCGCATTCCTTGAAGAAAATATCTTGCTGAGTGATACCCAGCATGGCTTTCGACCAGGTAGGAGCTGCCTGACCCAGCTCTTACAGCACTATAACTGGGTGTTGAGGCATTTACTCAACAACTCAAATGTGGATGTAATATACCTTGATTTAGCAAAAGCTTTTGATATGCCACAAACTGCGTGATCTAGGCATAGCTGGAAAACGTGGAGAGTGGTTACATGACTTTCTGAAAGATAGAAGTTAAGCAGTAGTGGCCAATGGAACCACCTCAATGAAAACACAAAGAGGGAGCGGTATTCCACAGGGCACTGACTTGAGACCACTGCTTTTCATAGTAGCCCTCTCAGATATGCTTCAGCTGCCCGGATAGCCACCCTTGCTAGTTATGCAGACGATACGAAAGTCTCGCAGAAAATACAGAACCCTAGAGATGTTACACACCTGCAGCAGGAGTTAGACTCAATTTACAGATGGGCTGAGAATAATAATATGCAGTTTATAATAATATGCAGATAATAATATTCATATTATATGTATGCAATTATATATATATATATATATATATATACGTATAAGTATTACCGTATGAAAAACTGAAACTATATTAAATGCAGACATATTGTGCGCAGTATATCTTTAAATAATATATGACAGATACTTTTAAGATACTTCTGGGTTGTATTTCGAGTATAATCTTCATGCAAATCTTAATACGAAAAAAGGATACAGCTAACCTCCACGACCACCTCCTAGGCTTTCTAAAGTTTCTCTGGCTTTTCGGAGGTCAGTCCCAATCTCCGGATACTCAGCCGCTTCGCATTCATGTATTGCTTTCTGCAAGGCAGGAATGTTCTTCTGCCTCATTGCCATCTTTAACTTATCTCGTAAAACATCGGGTGGTTTAAAATCTAATGATTGGAAAAATATTTGTGTGAATATAAATACATCATTCTTTTATGTGTGTGTGTGTGTGTGTGTGTGTGTGTGTGTGTGTGTGTGTGTGTGT
>NC_068987.1:38834230-38836305 GCF_001194135.2 Octopus bimaculoides
TATATATATATATATATATATATATATATGTATGTATGTATGTATGTATGTATGCGCGCGTATACATGCATATATACCTATATATATTGTTGTATTTCGGGACGGTCATTTTTTTTTTTTTGCCAAATAAACACACGCACTATATATTTTCTCTTCACTTGTTTATTGCTGTTCTTATCTTATTATTTCAACTCATGCCCATTGTTCGGAAATCTTTCGTCACACACCTGTGACTTCTTCACCGACACGTTTCCTTTTCGTGTGTGCTCTTACTCCACTTACTCCATTCAGAGAATGAAGTGGAAAAAATATATAGTGCGTGTGTTTATTTCTTTATCTGGCAACAAAAAAAGAAAACAACTATCCCGACATGCAACAATACCTGTTGCAACACACGATTTCACATCAAGAATCTTGCAAAATGAATTCATAAACCTACCTACATATATATTTATATAAATATATAAATACACATGTATACGCATTTGTGTGTGCACATATATTTATATAAATATATATATATACACACGTATACACATTTCTCTGTGTGTGTGTGTGTGTGTATGTGCGTGCGTGGGGGGTGGTCATTTGTATATTTCTGTGATCAATTTCTGGAAAATTCAGTAAATTGCTTTGGATTTTCAAATTTGGCTAACCTCCCGAAGTTCCTTTGAGTATATCCAACGTTTTTCTAGCTTGAAGAATATCATTGTCAAGTTCTGGCATACCAACTGCAATGCATTTACTAATTGCCCTTTGTATTACAGGTTTATCTTTTTGTGCAACAGCATTCTGTAAAATCTTACGAAGGTCATCTGGAGTTAGACTTCCTGGTAATCAAAATAAAGGATAGTGACATCATATAATCGTATGAAGAATTTTATACTCAACAGCTAATTTAGACTTATAGACTAAAGTAATTATGTGATTGTTTTAAATAAATATGATAAATCCAATAGCAAACAAGGCAACCTCTTACATTGCATTTCTACATAGTTTTTATTATATTGTAAGTTATTATAAAAGAAAGAGAATAACGTCTAGTACAAGGCTGCTGTTGCTAATCCCCACATCAACTCTGACTGAGCAGACTAATGACCAAACGTACTAATAAACGAATAAGGAACTTGATGTGCCTGAGATGGATCTTCCATGTTATATGAATCCGAGATAAAATTTCGGTAGGAAAAATGTATGAACAATTATAAAGACTCATCAACTGAAACAGAGACAATTAAGATGTATCAATAAGGATAAAATGTTGATATTAGAAGAGAGTGAAAGTGAAAGTGAGTGCAATTGGGTATGTCCCAAATATCTCTCTCAACAAAGAATAACTAAATCTTTGAGTATATTGCTTTTCACGCTCGGTTCTCGATTCAACCACTAGTTTGTACATATCCTATGATACGCAAAACACTTAATTCCTTAAGTGTATACTGCATTTTCGCAAATACTTATCACTTAAGATTTCACCGTCTGCATATTTCTATTTTCAATGCTTTGAAAAGAAGAAAATGACTGAAACGGAAACCGTATTGAACTCTGCATAACCATTTCCACACAGTTCTATAATTGTTTATGACAACTACATTATTTGATAGATTAGTGAATGTCAGAGCCTATTTCAGTCACAATATACATAGAAACAAAATTTTATTGCCAAAACAATGAATCTACTTAAAGAAAACAACCCAATTATTTTGGCAACTATTTAGAAGCGCATATAATGAGATACTCATGTTAATTCATGCAGCTAAATATTTCAATATCAAACCTCCACGACCTCCTCCGAGACTTTGCAGTGTATCTCTAGCTCTTCGTAGATCACCGGCAACCTCTGGATATGCACATTTCTCTGATTCATCAATGAGCCTTCTCAGAGCATTTTTATCTTTCAGTCTAACCGCAGATTTTATTTCATCGCGTAAAGTTTCAGGGGTTTTTGCTCCTAGTAAACAGAAATATTAGGCTTATGTCTCATATGACTTATTTGGAAATTTTAAGAATAAAGGTTTTATTGCGTAGAGTAGTACACACACACACACACACACACACACACACACACACACACA
>NC_068987.1:38836469-38838366 GCF_001194135.2 Octopus bimaculoides
AAACACACACACACACACACACACACAGAAAATAGGGGATTTTGTTCATAACTTATTTGGTTAAGTCATCTTACACGTTATTCATGAATGGTGATATCCGTTATATAAGGAAAAACCTTATAAGCATATTATATTAGTAAATCAACAAAGATTGGATAATACCTGTAAATGATCTTTTCTACTCTAGGCACAAGGCCCGAAATTTTAGGTGGGGGTGGGGCAGTCGATTTCATCGAGCCAGTACGCAACTGGTACTTAATTTATCGACCCCGAAAGGATGAAAGGCAAAGTCGACCGCTAGGCATTTCGCCGGCGTGCTAACGTTTCTGCCAGCTGAAGTATTTGGTAAATAAAATGAAGGTACTTGGGTGTGCCTTTGGCTTCGTCAGAAATTTTAGAAAGTTCATAAGGTTAAGTTATAAATATAAATAGATACATATATACACACTTTTACATATACATATATATATATACATATATATATATACATGAATACATATGTATATGCATACAACGGAATCAATTATTATTATTATTAGGTGTATTATATTATTCTTATTAGATCAAGTATAAACAGAGAAAAGATAAAAATTATCAAGAGAAATAATAGTGAAATTCAAATAATCAAGCGTATCAGGGAAGGGGAGGGGTAGGGGAGCACCGCCAGTGTGAACATCTTTCCACTTTCCAGCTTTGTCGGAGCGGCTTTTGGTGAAGGATGGAGTTCGATGTTACTGCCCTCTTTTGAGTTTCTTGCCTAGATATTGGCTCATCCGGGATCTCAGCGAGCCAGAGGTCAAGTTCACGTTTGAAAACGTCTACATCCACTCCATCGAGGCTCCTCAGATGCTTCGGCAGACAGTTAAACAGCTGTGGGCCCTTGAAACCCAAGCAATTGCAGTCAGTTATGTAATAACATGCAATTAATTACCCGATAGTAAGAATTCAAAGTCGCACCGAAAAAGGCTTTAACACATTCCCAAAGTATATAGAGCGCAGGAGGAAATACTAGTAAAGTATATATACTAAAATCGTGAAGCATGTTACGTAATAAAAGGTTAATCAGATATGAGATACTAGCAATTCAAAATAAATAACTCTGAAAAAAGTTTTTGTGTGTTCGCAGAGAGTATTACCCACAGCGGCGCTAGTGTTGGTATATTCCTGAATATGTCACTAACCGTAATAAGTGGATCTATTGTTTAGGAAAATACCATTTACTTGTTTAAGCGTTGCATTGGATAAATTGCGAAAATATCGCAAATAGTTAAAATACTAAGAAATAAGCATAATCAGTTTGATTAAAGCGAAATAATTTACGAACATGAATGGGTTATTTCCCTTGGCTGTATATAAGAATTCCTTTAAGGACTGAATGGGTTATTTCCCTTGGATGTTTAAAGATAATATATTAGTTATATGCAATAGATATAAAAATCCCTTCCAGTGGCCTTATTATCGATTTTTCAGCAATCTAAGTGTTATTAGTTTTCTAGATATAAGTCCTACGCACGTGTCAAGTTTCATCAAAATCGATAAAACGATCTAGGAGTTAGATAACAACACCACAAACAGACACACCCATAGATTTCCGCATATGTAGTGGATATACATATATATATATATGTATATATATATATATGTGTGTGTGTGTTTGTGTGTGTGTGTGTGTGTGTGTGTGTGTGTGTGTATACACATACATATCTATATGTACATATATATATACATATATGTGGTGGTTGTCTACTCCTTAAACAGAGTTTGACCACCTCCTGCACCTACACCTTAGCCCTTTCATGGCGTCTGATGTGGCTTTTTAAACCAGACAGTGTTTTGAAAAAACACCCACACAGATTGCACCTCTGATTTGCACTACCAATACCTGCAAGTAAGTTCT
>NC_068987.1:38841412-38848912 GCF_001194135.2 Octopus bimaculoides
ATATATATATATATATATATATATACACATATATATATATGTATATATACATATATAAACATATATTTACATATATATATATATATACATACACACATACATATACAGATACATATATATATATATTTATACTCTTTTACTTGTTTCAGTCATGCGGCCGTGGTCATGCTGGAGCACCACTATGGTCTTTGTAACTTCCCCAATCTGGGTGTTTCATATCACCACTCCTGTGTGTGCCTTTGTCCCAGCTGTTGGTACATTTGGTGAATAGTGGTGTTTGATTTCCTCTACCCTCGTCTGTACCTCATATCGAGCTGTTGATTCATCCGCTGTTGTGGAGAGGAGGATGTCTAGTTCTTTTTTGAAAACATCTACTTCCACCTTATGCAAATTTCTTAATTTACATAAGGTGGAAGTAGATGTTTGAACCCTAGACTATTGCAATACCTGGTCCTGGGTTCAGATGGAGTGGATGGTACCTTTGGTCCAACACAATGGGGCCAGTTCTGACATTTGTATAACGCTCAATTCCAAAGTTAGATATTAGCCTCTCTGGGATTTTCCGTATGTAAATTATTGCATATCTCTCACGCCTTCGCTCCAGGGAGTAAAGCTGTAGTTTTCTCAGCCTATCCCTGTAGCTCATCCACTGCACTGTTTCAATCTGTTTAGTGTAATGGCGTTGGACTGCTGTTAATTTGGCAGTATGTGCTGACCATAACTGGGAGCAGTAGTCCAGGCGGCTGAGAACAAAGGTTCTTCACAGGGTCAACAGAGTTTCTTGGTTTCTTCTCTTGAAGGACCTCAGTATCCATCTTGCCTTTTTTCTGCACTCTTCTGCCATCTTGTTTATGTGTATATAAAATGATGCATCATTTCACATACTTGATCCCCAAGTCTTTCACTGCCTGTGACTCTGGGATTGTAGTGCCTTCGGGTCCTGTAAATGTATATTGTACTGTATTTGTCAGTTGATAGTGCAGTGCTTGAAATTTTCCAGCATTAAACTGCATGTTGTTTATTTCGGCCCGCTTGTATATTGAGTTTAGGTTCCACTGTAAGCTCGTGACATCATATTGGTTTTTTATTGCCTGTGATAATTTTGTATTGTCGGCATAGCTAATGACAGTGGCTGTCCGAGTGACTGTGGGAATATCTAAGAGGGCTATTATGAACAGTAATGGCCCTAGAACAGTTCCCTGGGGGACACCACTTAGGATTTGAGTTTCCCCAGAAAGGGCACCATTGGCTGCAACCACCTGACTTCTGTTTCTAAGGAAGTCATGCAGCCACTCTCCCAGTTTACCAGGGATACCAAAGTCTTGTAGCTTATGACTTACCATGCCATGATCTACCTTATCAAATGCCTTTCCGAAGTCAAGGTATATCACACTGACATCTGAATGGTCAAGCAGCTGTTTCAAAACCCAGTGATAGTGCTGCAGGAGCCGTGTGAGGCAGCTTATAAGTATCTATATGTATATATATATATATATATATATATATATATATATATATATATACAGAGTGCAGGGGGATGTGGGGATACGTAATCATCAGTATATTACTCTCTTAAAACAAATTAAATCGCCTTTATTTCTTTTAGATACCCTACTGGCAGATAAAATGCTAACACAAGAAATGATAAGACATGTAGTCATTGTTACTACATGCGCAGAACACAACAATTTTGAAATTATCAACTTTCTAAATGTTGCATGATCTTTTATACACAAATTGCGGAGGAAATTGCAAGACTTTGGAAGGAATATTTTTACAGTATCAAAGAAAAAAGATCATTATAAACATTTATAGAATTCATTCATTGGATTCAAAGCATTATTAAGGAGATCCTGAAAAATCAATGCGGCCACGACCAAAGCATCTCAGGTGTTGAAGAGGACCAGTAGAACTGTGGTGCACGATGACATTCGATACAATTCGTATATACCGAAGAGAGACCAATTCCTGTCAAGATAGACACAGGAAAGCATTCTGATTTGTGCAAAGCGCTTACTTAACAGAATTGAAAACCCGCTCGAACTTGCTTTGGCTCTTCTCTGATGAGAAAAACTTCGACCAAAACCAAATGTCTAGCAGCAGAAATAACAGTTGTTTATGTGCACAACTTTCTGATGTTCCTGGAATGATGTACACTATGCACACTAAGTGTCCAGCAACTATGATGGTTTTAGGAGTGATGGACGACGAAGGTCATGTCACTCCAACTCACATCTTTATACAAGATGTTATATTTAATGCTTCTGAAAATGTTGAGATGCTGGATACAGTTGTTAAGCCCTAGATGAATGAAGTACACAATACAAAGCCATATGCTATTCATCGAGACCCATCACCTTCTCACAAAGCACATGTAACTCAAGAATAGATGTAAGGCAATTTTTACGATCATGTACCACTAAACTTATGGCCTCCAAACTCGCCAGATTCATATCCCATGGACTGCAACGTTCATAGGGGTGTTGAAAGGGAGACTAATTGACTTCTTCACTATACATTAACTTCACTGAAAACCGCCATTGTCCAAGTGACATCCGAAATGAATAAGGACCATTCAGTGCAGGCATGTCAACGATTCTGGCCCCCTACTGAATCAGTCATGCCTCTCGCAACCTTCCCATCTACACACACACACACACACACACACACACACACACATACACACACAAAGTTTTACAACAAAAACAATTTATTATTGATTAAAATGGTATACGGGTATGTTTGTATGTGTGTGTGTGTGTATACGTACATATATATGTATACACATATTTGCATAATTGCTTATTTATATTTGACAATAGTAATTTCAGATCTAACCTCTAACAACATATCCTATGTAACTGAGATCATTCCTAGCTAACTCAATATCATTGTCCAGTTCTGGCATACCAGCAGCAATGCACTCATTTAATACTTTTTCCAAATGTTGTTTATCATCCTGATTCCTGGCTCTTTGAAGTTTTTGGCGCAATATTTCCGGTGTCTTAAAGCCTAATAATAGAAGCAGAACAATGAATGGAATGATTTCTTCAAAGTTTTTGGTAATTAATGAGATATATTGCATGCTACATTACTTATTATATGTCATTGTGTTAAGAATTAATCATTTGTAGACATGCTCATTCATAAATATTGTTTTATACTTTAATAATAACATTTAAATATAAATATCGTGGTCACAGTTACAAAAACGTCTTAAAAGATGCATGAATGTGGGCGGACAGGGAAAGAATTATTTACTCGAAGTGCTAGAAAGTCAGAAAATATCTGATTAAAATACATCTATTATTAGTATAACAAGATATAAACTTCAATTAGTACAAGGTATAAACTTCAATCCTGTGCTAAAAACTTGAATTTCATAGAAAACAGTACAAATGTTCTGTAAATTTGAGAAGTGAATATTTTGACTGTTTGTGTGTTTGTTGACTGCTTTTTTAAAATTGTTAAAGGAGTGACAAATTCAAATAAAAGGTCACCCTCATTCTCCCAAAGAAAAAAAATTCTTGGTTTCAAAATATTTGTACTGTGACAATTAAAAATGTATATATAATGCTAACCTCCACGGCCTCCACCAAGACTTTCTAATGTATCTCTTGCATTTTTCAGGTAGGGGCTCAATTCAAGGTAACCAGTATTTTCACACTCTTCAATAGCTTTGCTTAAACTCTCTTTATTTTTACTTAAAATTGCTTTCGACAATTTGCCCAGTAAATCTTGAGTGCTCTTCGCCGTTCCTGATCCCCCACGTAGAACATGTAAACTATCTCTAGCACGACTGATATCAGAATCCAAATCGGACATGCCAGCCGATAAACATTCGTTTATACATTTCTCTAGACCAACAATATCTTTTCTTTTCTCAGCTGTCTTAATTTTCTCTCGAAGAGTGGCAGATGTTTTGGATCCTGAGAAATATAAATTTTTTAACAGAGTCATAATATGGTTTTATAAAATTAAAATGTTGATATAATTACAATAATCGCTTCTTGAGAATGTTTATTTAACAAGACGAAGTTATAATGTGCCAAGTTTCTTCCTTATAATTTTTTTCTCATTAATGTTTAATGTATTATTGAATATACGATAGCGAAAGTAATGAGACTGGCAATATTTAAAGAACTTCAAATCGTTTATCTTTTAAAAGATATTAAATCGAAAGCAAACTGATTTCATCTTGTTACAGAACAGTTATCTAAGTCAAAATTAAGAACATATCTATCAAACAATAATCATGAAACATATCGCATGTTCATACAGAACAATGTAAAGCTTTTAAAGTAATTATCATCGTGATCCTGACCTCCACGACCACCACCTAAGCTTTCTAAGACATCTCTTGCTTTACATAGATCGATGCTTAATTCAGGATATTCAGCTATTTCACATTCATCAATAAGCTTTGCCAAATTTGATTTGTCTTTGCTTCTCGTAGCGTCTTGTAATTCACTTCTAAGAATTTCAACGGGTTTACGTTCTAGTTTTTTTTTTAAATATAAAAGAAACAGATGAAAAGAAAAACAAAAATATAAAGTAAACTGAATATAAAAAATATACAGGTAACCTAACATTATATCATTTCTCAAGCTTTTGATTGAACCACAGAATATTTCTCTCTATGCTTACGTTAGTACATATTGTAATCGTCTTGCGAACATGTGCTAAACTTTGTATAAAGCATAGAAACATGAAATTGACCGTGTAATTCATCTTAAAACTTAAGTATGTATGACACCTATTGACTGATATGGACTGGTGATTTACTCAATCAAAAGGTTTCGTCAAATAACTTTATAGCAACCAGACTATAACTAATAGACAGTTAAATAAGATGCATCTTAGGTGATACTATCCTAATTTTCCATGGTATATTAGATTGCCATTTCGTTTTAAATAGCAGTGAAATTCCTATAGACATTGTTTAGGCTATGGTTCATTTCTTTAATATTTAAATGTTTAAAGAATCTAATTATATCTCAAATCACTACAACTTAAAATGGCTTGGGTACACGCCATCGTTAGATTTTACAAGTGAAACTGACTCACAAATGAGTTTTAAATTTTATTTTTAGCTTTTTTCTGGTTCATAAAGTGAACAAAGCAATAAATAAACTGGCCTACAGAAGACGAGTCTACAGAGTTGTCTTTTCGAATCTTATCAACGGTCCTACACATTGTGTTTATTACCGAAGAAATTATTTCGCAACGATATATTTCATGGAATAATTACAAAGTGTTAAAATTACAAAGTGTTAAAATTACAAAGTGTTACTGATATAAGCAGAGGCAGTACTGTCGAAGTGATGAGTTTCTGCTCATTTGCATTGTTACATATTTCCCATTGTCCTCCCTAAGTTTTGAAGATTTTATAAGTGCTGTGGTTATACTCATTCGAATTAGGTAATAAACACACGCACTCACACACACACACACACATACACAAGCATATATATATATATATATATATATATATATATATATATATATATATATATATAAAAGAACAGTTTGGCTCAGCTCTGTCTCTTTTTCACTTCTCTCTCTATACATATGCATGTATGTATGTATGTATGTATGTATGTATGTATGTATGTATGTAGGTAGGTAGGTAGGTAGGTAGGTAGGTATGTAGGTAGGTAGGTAGGCAGGTAGGTACGTAGGTACGTAGACAGGTAGGTATATTGAGACGTTGCAGTATCACATTAATTATTTTGGTGTGTTATATAAATGAAAAGACTCCTTATGTAACCTTTAAAGTCCTGTTTCAAATGCTTTAATGCTTTTTTCGCTTGGAGTATTTCAGAATCCAACTCTGACATGCCTAAAGCTATGCTAGAGTTAATGGTTTTTTCCAATTCCGATTTATCTTTTTCTTTAATTGCAGTTCTTATTTTGTTCCGGTAAATATCTGATGTCTTGGAACCTGGACCAATCAAATAATATAAATGATATTTATGACATTTGACAGTACACAAATTCAATATTTCTAATGAATACTAAATCACGATCACATCCCACCCTCGACGGTGTAAAAGCAAAGTAAATCACGATGGCAATATTTAAATACAAAAGCGACATTGACAGTACTAAAATACTGTAATTTATTGTTCGGTGTTCTAAAGTCTCCACCATTTCCACCAATGTAGCGTCATTAATAGCATTGATATATACTCAATCATTAGTCTTCAGATTTGAGAGGAATAGAATTGGGGATATGTTTCCTCTGCTTATCCCAAGAGTATTAGTTACATAAGGCATTTCAAATCCCTTCAATTAGCAGAAGATACAGTATCTACAATATGGGTTTGCCGACATTGTTGGCTAAAATGGAAACAACAGAATAGTCATATAGTGTTCATTTGTCATATAGTGTTAGATCAGGTTTTTCTAATAGAGCAATACTTATTAAAAGTGGCTGTCATTTAATTCCATTTACTTAATTAAAGTAATTCGATAATGCTCGTCACCATGCGAAATATTTAATTGATTTTAAGTAGTAATTTTTAATTATACGTTGTAAAATTTCGTGTTGTAAAAATCATGCATGCTTAATTAAAAATTCTATATTCCACATATATATTCCTTGTTTTTAAGAAGTGACAAAATTACATCAGTGTTTTTTTCTATGCGCAAAGTTAAGAATTGGCTAACAATGTACCGAATATATTTTCATTTAAAACATGAATTACAATTACGAGTGAGAAACACATGATAGTTATCTAACCTCCATAACCTCCACCAAGCGTTTCCAGTGTAGCTCTAGCTTTCTTTAAATCGTGGCTTAATTCAAGATAACCGGCAGCCTCACACTCATCAATAGCTTTATTCAGGTTGCCTATATTTTTACTTGATATTGCTTTCGTTAGCTCATCATGTAAAATTTCGGAGGGTTTCTTCTTTCCTGTTCCCCCACAGAGAATATCTAAACTGTTTCTGGCCTCGATGATGTCGGGACTTAACTTCGGCATGCCAGCTGCTACACATTCATTTATAACGTTTCTTAGGTCATCAATATCTTTTCTTTCTCTAGCCGTCTTAAGCTTCTTACGAAGGATGTCAAGAGATAAATATCCTGAGAAATAAAACATTTCATATTAGAAGAGATAGCTTTGGTTTATAAACATGTACTAAATATAATACAATTTCACTTGAAGTTAGGGTAGGGAGAGACTTGTCTCTTGGGGGGGAAAAAAGCATCAGTTGCCAATGGCAAGTATCCTTGCACTTTGACAATAAGGCTATTAGTTGAAAGATACCTGTTGTTATTTTATTGTTGTTTGTATATGTGTAAATGAGTAACATTTTCTTCGTATTTTTCGTTTTTGTTTTTGTCTTTCTTGTCGTACACATTCCCTTCTTTTCTCCCTAAATAATTAATGCTCTTAGTTTAGATAATTAGAGTCAGACAGATGTGAGCAGTCTCAAGTGTAACCGGACGAAACTGTAAGGAGAGCAGGTCACGAAGGTATTTATATATAG
>NC_068987.1:38850359-38851956 GCF_001194135.2 Octopus bimaculoides
ATATATATATATATATACATATTTATATATTTACATATATTCAATCAAAATAAGCAACAAAGATATCCAGAGGTAATACAGTACGATCGTTTCATGCAACTCTATTTAATTGAACAATACAATCATTACATCAATTTAAAATGCAGAGCAATCCTCAGCTGCACAAGCACATAGAATTTTATTAAATTAGAACAGATGGACACATTAGTATAATTATAACTAAAATCTCCAAGAAGTTAAGGAGATAGACAAAGAACATGTTGCCTCTACTACAGCATATAAGTTACTAAATTATCAAGAAGACTCTGCCTGTCACTGATTTTATTTGTTTTTATGGGGTCAGTTTTAATTGACAGACTAGTTTATCAAATCCTTGTATATCTAGGCTGAGAGAATAAAGGGCAGTATCTGTTAGGGGTAGGGCTGGGAGAGCAGACAGAAATTATAGCTGGTATAGTCATAAAAACCAAGATTTATTAGAAGCAATATCATGAGGTTTGGTAAAGGAAAAGTTAAAACGATGTTGCCTGATAACTAAGAGGATCACCCTCTAGCAGACCATTGATAATGAAACAGACGAAGTCTTATCATGTTGTATACTATAGTTAAATGTTTTAAACAATGTTGCTATATTGTATACAGTTAAAGTTTATGGCTATTCTGAAGGTTACTAAGAAGAATATATTAACAAAAGGATAGAAATTTATGAATAATTTAGAGTATATACCAAACTTTTACCACAATAGAGGGAGGAAACCCAGTTTCCGCAAAAACTGTTCGCCGGGACCTGGACAAAGCCGGATTTCACGGGAGGGTTGCAATCAGAAAACCGCTACTTTCAAAAACAAACGGTGCAAAGCGTTTAGAGTGGAGTAAAGTCACTGATCTCGAAAAAGTGGAAACAAGCAATAATAAATCTCTGAGCGAGGAAATACTGATAGGGCACAGAAAGTGTGTCAAAAGCCAGCTGGAGGAGATGTTCTCCTGGGGCTATAAGCTACAGTAGCATCAACCCTTAAGGGTTAACCACATTTAAGTGGCAAATATACTCCACGATGTCGTGCAGCAACTGTTTATAACTCGCTCAGAGATTTATTATTGCTTGTTTCCACTTTTTCAAGATCAGTGACTTTTCGTAACTGGTAAAAGTATATAAATATTTGCATTGGGAACTGCTTCACATCGCCAGCTGGTGCTTGTCACACGCTGATGACGAGTCAATACCCAGAAACCCGGGTCCGGCTGGAGATAAGAAGGATGACTTCCCATTGCAAATACTGATAGGGCACAGAAAGTGTGTCAATAGCCAGCTGGAGGAGATGTCTTCCTGGGGCTACAAGCTATAGAAGCATCAACTCTTAAGGGTTAGCCACATTTAAGCGGAAAATATACTTCACGATACATATATATATATATATATGTATATGTATAAAGACATATATATGTATAAATATATATATATACATATACACATATACACATATATATGTATATGTATATATATACACACATGTATATGTGTATATATATATATATATATATACACATATATATACATATACATACATACATACATATATATATATATATATATATA
>NC_068987.1:38852473-38860081 GCF_001194135.2 Octopus bimaculoides
ATATATATATATATATATATATATATATATATATATATACGACGGGCTTCTATAAGTTTCTGTCTACCAAATCCATTCACAATCCTTCGGTTGGCCTAGGGCTGTAGTAGAAGACACCGAAGGTGCATGGGACTGAACCTTGGACCATGTGGTTGGGAAGCAAGATTTTTACTACACAGATACGCTTTTTATTTAACGTCTTAATGTACTGTTTTTCTTTCTCTAGACCGTCAGCTCCATATATACCTTAAAATGTTGAAGGGACATCGTCTTCATTTTTAGCAATAAATGGCTTTCATACAGTCACAGTTAGTAATTTTGTTTTTATTGAAAACTTTCCAGAAATAGATATATCGTGAATTCGCAGCTCTGCTATGCCGTCAAATATATTTTTGTCTTATACGGATTCGCCAAAATAAAGATGTTTTGTATTCATTTTAGAAACATAATGGAACTACAAGTTCGTTTTAATAACGCAACTAAGATGCATCGGATTACTATATTGGAATATCCCGAAAAGCTGGAGAAAGTTGCGGAATTTGTGGTATCCATGTTTAACACAACACTATTAGAATTTGTTGTCATAAATTGGATACTATTACGATTATTGTTTACTAATTTTAAGTTTTATTGATAATCCTATAATTTATTCTAATCACCTGTTTTATCTGAGACATCAGCAGATAGTTGAATGGTGCAAGGATTTTAATAACATATGAAAAATACAAATAGGATGTCAAACCAATCACTCAATTTTGAAAATAGCATGTTGTTCAATACCTCCTGAACCACCTCCTAATTTTTCAAGCATTTCTCTGGCTTTGTGAACCTCAAAACTAAGTTCTGGTAAACAAGCATTTTCACTTTCATAGATTAAAGTTTCCAATCCTCTCTTATCCTGGTCTCTAATTGCAGTTTGCAGGCGATCACGTAATGCTTCAACATAATTCTGGCCTGAACAGAAAACGTTCACAAATTTATATAAATTTTGTAATAACAAATAATATTCTTTTTAATTTACGATTTATTTTTACTATAAAGACGCATAGTTAAATGATTGAGTGGGCATGTATATGTCTGTACATTGGAAAATGCTTAAAATATGCATGGTATCATATATAAAATTGGAATATATATTCATTTTAAAAATTATATATCAATCCCCAACAAAATGTACTAAAAAGTGAATGAAAATAATGTTGAATTTTTTTTATTTATTTGTCGGGCACCCCATAGTTTTCGACAATGTTTTCTGTAATATATGTCTCACAATGGTTCATTTGGAAATTATGTAACTAAATCATTTATGAAAGTACTGTCCGCATATAAAAGTACTTTAGCATGGACATAGATCATTGGAATTTCAAAATATGAATACTAGAATAAAAAGTAATAAAGATGTTCTTTTGTTTTTGTTTTTTGGGTTTTTTTTACCAAACATCTCGACAGCTCTATTTTCAGCAATAATTCATGAACCACAAATCAAAGCAAATAAATAAGTTCGTTATTAGATAAACATTATCTGACCTTGCAGTGCTGCTCCTGACATATATAAGCTATCTCTTGCTTCCTGTATATCAGCATCTAATTCGTGCATTCCAGCTGCAGCGCATTCAAGAATAATTCGTTCAAGCTCTGACTTATCGTCATTGTTTCTTGCTGCCATTAATTTCTTACGTAATTCATCAGGGGATTTGATTCCTGATTTACAAAATATGGATCTCGAGGATTATATTACAGTAAATGAACGATAAATCTTATTAAAATATACATATTTTAAAATTTATCTAACGTATTTAATAATAAATAATTTTAGATATTATTTACAATAAAATCCAATCTTTTGTACGACTGTTTACGCTTGAAATTTTTATCTTCGTCTGACCATTTTATTTAATAAACTTCTTTACAAATGTCTACCTTTTAAGTAATATTCAATTTATCCAGGAAATAGTCATCAAAAAAGAAATTTATAACCACTTTTACTTTTTTTCTTTTAATGTCATTTCAAAACACAGTATTGAAAATCTTTAAGCTAACCTCCTCGGCCACCACCTAAGCTTTCCAACGTATCACGAGCCTTAGACAATTCCGCTCCAAGTTCTGGATAACCAATCTGTTCGCATTCTGCAATAGCACTTTTAAGATTTTCAACATTTTTCTTTTCTATTGCTGAGTTCAATCTTTCGCGTAATTTCTGGGGAGTCTCAATACCTAGCAATTATATTACTTTACATTGACAACCATCAAAGCTTACTAAAATTATTTGCTGTATGCGTAAGGATTGTTCAAACATTAGTACTCTGAAAATTGATTTACATGCTATAAATATTAGAATATGCCGAATTACTGAATTCATTTAAAGCTAAATTTACTGTGTTATTATTATAAATTTGGTGATTATAAAGATTCTATAGTCCACGAAATTTGATAAAAACAATACTGGGTAATGTTATACAGAAAAAAAAACATATTTTGAGACATGACTTAATAATTGACTAAGACTTTTAGAAAGAAAAGAGCATAAATTAAATTAATTTTGTTTTCCCTTAAAATTATACCAAAACATAAAAATTGTGTGAAAGAAAATTATGATAGCTGTTGTACCTCCAACACCTCCACCAAGAACATAAAACATATCCCTTGCTTCATGGATATCTGTTTGAAGTTCCGAAAATCCTGCAGCTACACATTCGTTAATCACTTTTTCTAGTTTTTGCTTCTCATTTAACTTCATTGCGGATTTTAGTTTTTCACGAAACGAATCGGGTATTTGTGTACCTGATTAATGGAATGAATTAAGAATCGTATATATATATATATCAGCAACATTCGTTAATTTCTTGAAAATCAGGTCATAACCCCGAAATATTGAATGCAAGGTAAGCCTACATTAATTCATATATTCGTTTTCTTGGGATTTGCCCTGCATTTACTTCGTATTTTTCTAGCCTTACCCACGGTCCTTTACACAATATATATATATATATATATAATGCCTTTTATAAAATGAAACAAAGCTTTAAATTTTATCTATAAATCATAAAGTTAAATCAAAGAAAACGTATCAACATGACATTTGAGGTTAATTATTTGAAAGCCGTTATGTATTGAGCCATATCGATTCGCATGCCCAATATTTTACCATGAGTTCTGCGGCGTTAGATATTTATAAGGTAAACTAAAAGAGTTCCTCACATTTAAAATGATCGATAACTGCTTTCTAGCTCTTTATTTTTGACCAAGTAAAATTTAAAGACACTATTAACTCACAACAAAGAATTTCACTTAGAGGTCTGTTTTGTTTCTGTCATCAGAAAGTACAATATTCTTTTATCATTATTGCAAACTTGTGTCTGTAATTAGCTGATTTATTACAAATTTTAATGTACTTTAAAATTCCAATAATGCCACTTGATAGAAAAAATTGCTGACTGCTAATGCATTTTATAATAGGTGTTTTAAGAGATAGGAAATACTAGAAAATATAGCTAACCTCCTTTACCACATCCTAAACTATGCAATTTATCTCTCGCTCGACTCAAGTCGTATCCAAGTTCGGCATATCCGGTTTCTTCACACTCTTCAATAGTTTTCTGTAAAGCAGCAATGTCATTTTGATCTATTGCTTTATTCAGTTGTTCCCGCAAAGCAAATGGTGATTTAGAACCTGGTGGATTAGGAATTCCATATATCAGATATGAAAACAGTTTCCTTATTCTCAATTATATCTGTTCTATGCACTCTTTACCATATATCAGAAATGTTGTAAATCTATATTACTGTACATATGTATTTCAAGGAAGGAAAGAAAGAAGACACAGACCGGTAAACAGAGAGACACGGACAAACAGAAAGAAACTGACAGCATAAAGAGATGCAGTCAAAGACAAGGGATGTACATAAAGACAGTCACAGAAAGACAGGCAAAAACTTGGATAAAGGCATACACAGACATATTCAGAGAAAAAGACAAATTGAAGGAGAGAGAGAGAGAGAGAGAGAGAGAGAGAGAGAGAGAGAGAGAGAGAGAGAGAGAGAGAGAGAGAGAGAGAGAGAAAGAAAGAAAGAAAGAAAGAAAGAAAGAAAGAAAGAAAGAAAGAAAGAAAGAAAGAAAGAAAGAGGGAGAGAGAAAGAAAGAGGGAGAGAGAAAGAAAGAGGAACAGAGAAAGAGAGAGGGAGAGACAAATACACAAAGGGAAACAGACAGACAGATTGATTGATAAATTTAAACGTTGCCAAAATCAAAAAAAATGATGAAGTCTACGACATTTAATTGATATAATATATGAATATACATGCACACATTCATGCATACAGACATTCATAGAGAAGGGAAAATATATCGTTTAATTAACGACAAGCTGTTAAAATGTAGATATATAAATTAAGTTACCCCTTGCAATCAGAAGGGAAATTATGACAGATATATATATTCCGTACGTATTCTATGTTCATTGTGGAAGAAAACTAAGTATGCCTTCTGAGAGGAGCGGTCAAACAAATTGTAAAATTACTCTTAAATTTTTCGTTTTTTTTTTTTTTTTGCTTATTGAAAGCATATAAGGATTGCGTGTACATTCTTATTTCTCTCACAGTTTGGTTTTCTAATATTTAACATTTATCTCATGCACGTGTGTGTGTGTGTGTGTGTGTGTGTGTGTGTGTGTGTGTGTGTGTGTGTGTGTGTGTGTGTGTGTGTGTGTGTGTGTGTGAACTAAGCATACTCCAGCCTTTGTAGATTAATCTAAAAATAATATGAAACAAGGAATTTGCATCTCAACCCCCAAACGGCCGCAGTAAAGATACTGTTCAAATGTGTCCCAAATCGTGCTCATGTCAACGATACACAAAGAAATGTTTCGACTTAGTGTTAAATACTACGCTATCACTATCCAAAATAGCACAATTGAAAAACATTTCTCTCGGATCATGACTTGGTAATTTGTATCTTCATTTAACTCGAGCGCGCACATACGGATCGGTACATAGCAAAATCGCTTGTCAACTAGTCTTTAACATTCACTTCCTCTTTGAGGCTACAATTATCAACATACGCTCAACTCACAGACCATCACAAATCGATGAGGAAATTAGATACCGACTCACAGAAGACAGAAAAACTGTCATTAGTAAAATGAAAAGAATTAACAAAAACGATCGTTCAAATACATACTGTCAATATTAGCATATCAAACATATATTCCTATCATCAGCTGTCTAAAGATCACCATATGTCTGTGCGTGTATGTATGCATGTATGTATACATGCGTGTATGTATTCCCGCACGATCATGCACACGCACACACATAAACACACACGTAATATTCGGTTTACAAAACAAATTTCAAATAAATTTCTCGACATTAGCGATGGCAAAAACTTATATTATGTATTTTTAGAAATACATACGTTGATTTAAATATATTTAACAGTGATCTCTAAAGATAATTTACAATCATTTCCCCAAATGATTACTTTACATAATAACCATATAAATACTTTTTGTTTTAATGTACAAAAGAAATTCTAACCTGCTCGGCCAGTGCGCATAAGTTCCAAAATATCTCTAGCATGGTGTATTTCAGATTCTAACTCTGGATAATTGAACTCTACGCATTTTTCAATGGTTTCTTCTAGACTTTCTTTATCTTTTTTTCTCATTGCTTTCTTCAAGGCTTCACGCAAATATTCAACCGATAATCCTATCAACCAGATAACACATTTTATCAACTCTTGAATACAATATCAAAGTTGATATCTAGATACTGTGTGTGTGAAAAGATTAAACCATGACATCGAAAGACAGTTTATTGTATATTACACTGCTATGATTATGTATGCATGAATGTTGAACTTTTACAGCAAAGATACAAAGATACTTACATATCAAAGATTAATACAGTCATTTTAATTATCATTACTACAAATTAGATTCCTTTTCATGAATACACATTTATTTTCATAATACACTTGTCTCAACGACAAGTTTATTAACCAGATTAATACATGACATTGAAATGTTGTTGGCGCTTTTAGAGCATTTGCTAACCTTTATCACCCTCTGATAATGCATCCAGAAATGCTCTAGCTTCATGAAGTTGGTTAAATAACTCGGGATATTTGGCTCCTTCCATTTCAGATATCACGTTCTCCATTCTTGGCTTATTTTGATATTTTAATGATGATTTGAGCCGGTCGTGAAAGAGATCCGGAGATTTCGCTCCTGAGAAAATGAAAGTCAATGATGTTTAACGATTAATTATCAATCCTTATAAGGAAACTAGTGTAAGTATATTCATATATGTATAGGCGAAGGTATGACTGCATAGCTGAGAAGTGCACTTCACAACAATGTGGTTTCGGGTTTCGTCCCATTGCGAGGCTTCTTGGGCAAATGTCCAGACTTAATCAATGCTTTGTGAGTAAAATTTGAAGATGCAAACTGTGCCTCAACGCTTAACAAACGGTGTTCATTTGCTTACTGCAACACAGTAATTTGGCAATGAAAACCGATAGAATAAACACCAGACTTAAAAGTATAGGCACGTGGATCGCCTTGGTCGACTAAATCTTTGAAGACAGTAATTCAATGTTGTCGCATTCCAATAAATTAAGAGTAAAACAATAGAATGAAGAAACATGCCCAGCTATTTATGTTGTTGATGTAAAGAAAATAGTATCCAAAGCCGAATGTCGCATTTAAGTTTCTGATAAGTTGCATTTTTGAGCCGAAGCTTTGAAGTTACTATCAGCCGGTAAAAATACAGTAAAATCGTGCGTGCGCGCATTCACACGAACACATTTATATATATATATATATATATATATATATATATACAGTAGAGTACCATAATGCAAGGAAAATAATCATTTCTTCATAATATTTGGTAGGGTTAGAAGTTTGAATTTGAAATTCAGAAATTATAAGGAAAAGTTGCGAAGAATACATTTTTATTTGTTTGTTCATTATTTATTTTTGTCGCTATCTTATTACGAAGATATAACACTATTTCATTCTTTTTAAAAATCATCGGCATGACATATCCAGAAGTATCTTAATAAAATGCAAGTATTCACACACACATATTTACTACAAGACATTTAATTCGTAACTACACCATTTCTGCTCACAAAAGGTAAAATAATTTGGACTGAGTGGAATACAGTAATCCCTCGCCATATCGCGGTTCTGTATTGCGGTTCACCTACCGCTCACGGTTTATTATTTAAACTTACGTCGGTTTCTCTGTGGTGCTGTTTTGGCATTTATAATAAAATAAATATATACAAATTATAAAAATAATTTTTTAAAATATACAGAACAATACTGTTTCTACTGCAATAGGTGAAAATACTTTCACTTATCGCAAGGGATTTTGGAACGTAACACCTGCGATAGTCGAGGGATTACGATATCAAATAACGATGGACGCTGCGATGAACTTTCTTAGATTTAAAAGTATAAGTGACTAAAGAGTTACAACGATTATAGAAAGTTAGTCAATCTGGCGTTTTTAACAACATTATTAATTTGCATTCAACAAATTGATTGCCAACTTACTAAAATACGTCTTTTGCAATAGCGGATATCCTTATGTATGTAT
>NC_068987.1:38860498-38864064 GCF_001194135.2 Octopus bimaculoides
CTCTCTCTCTCTCTCTCTCTCTCTCTCTCTCTCTCTCCCTTTCTCTCTCTTTGTGAACTATGATTATAATATATCTAACCTTCACGCGTGTTTCCAAGCTCTTCCAAAATTTCCTTTGCAATAAAAATGTCTGGTTGTAGCTCTTCGTATCCTGATGATTCACACTCGTCTACAAGTCTTTCTAATCTTGGTTTATTCTTGTGTTTTATCGCCGTGCGAATTTGACTTTGCAGGTTTTTGAGAGTATTTCCTTTTGGTGTTAGATATGCATTAATAATAATGATCACAAACAAGTGAAAACTAGAACCTATTTAACAATACTTCAATTCTGCGTTATCATCTAATATAATTAGATTTAATGTAAAACGCTTACTTTATTCTCGACTTAAGATAATATTTAGGTTTTTAATATATATCTATATCTATCAATCAATAAATATACACACACACACTTATATGTCTGTGTTTGTGTGTGTGTATGTGTGTGTATGTGTGTGTGTATGTGTGTGTGTGTGTGTGTGTGTGTGTGTGTGTGTGTGTGTGTGTGTGTGTGTGTGTGTGTGTGTAGGTGTGAATGTTATGGACGAATCGAAGCTTTGTTTCAATTCACTTCTGAAGATATTACTTGAAGAGAAGCTCTTCGTTGATACAACGATTACTTTGCAGATTACCAATTTTCCTTTTCGCATAACTGCTTACCTAACCTATATTAAATTACAACAAATTTCATTCAAAATATTTGGAGAAACGGAATTTATACAAAACTAATTGTATAGAGTAATTGCAAATATATAATCTCGACTATACGTGGCGAGCTTTCACTTGTTTAGCATACGCCGGATACATTTTCAAATTTTCACGATTTCACAAATGATTGGACCTAACTTTTGAAAAATGTTTCAGGCTATCTATCACCTACTACCTAAATTAAAATTAGTTCATGTAAATGTATTTTAAGTTGATGTCTGAAATATTTCAGATACTCTAAACTTACTGAATTTAATCCCCACTTGCTTTAACTGCAAAACAACTTTTTCAGTTCAGCGAAATTTAACGCAAATTTATTATATATTTTACAATTAGTTACAAAGTTACTGGTTAAAAACGAGTACAGAAAGTTTATTTTAAAACGAAGGGTGTTTTCCTTAAATTCTATACTGATGCTGTGTTCAGATATCAAATACAATTAGAAATTTGCGATATTATATTGGAAAATAGCATCATACATTTATAACTGATCAATGACTAAGTTGGTAACGAACCTCTCAGGTTATTTTTCAAGTTCTCCAATGTTTCTTGAGCAGCGTCTATATGAGAATCAAGTTCTGCAAAACCACTACTTTTGCATTCATTTATTGCTTGTTCCAAAAAGTTTACATCTTTTTTCTTTAAAGCAGTTTCCAAATCTTTTCGTAGCGAATCAGGAGTTTTAATTCCTGACAACAAAAAGAAACTCAAAACTTTATAAGTAGTGACTTTTAATGCTTGGAATAAACAGAATCAATTATAAATTGATGAAATATAAAATGCTTTAAACTGGTATGTAGTAACATTTCATATAATCATACACTTGAGTTTTTCCCTTTATCTGTTAAAGTGAACGTGGAACTAGTCTTTTATTGAAACATACGAACGTATAAAAAAAACTGGTACTCCTTCGGAGACGACGACAAGGGTTCCAGTTGATCCGATCAACGGAACAGTTTGCTCGTGAAATTAACATGCAAGTTGCTGAGCACTACACAGGCACGTTCACTCTTGATGTAGTTCTCGTTCTCAAGGAGATTCAGTGTGACGCAGAATGTGCCAAAGCTGGTCCTTTGAAATACAGTTACTACTCTGAAATAAAGTGTCTTACTCAATAAACACAACACGTCGCTGTGAACTGAACTCACGATCTTATGCAGAATACGCTAACCACTAAGCCACGCTCTTTCACTACAAACGTATAACTATAATGAAAACGGTATTTTGGAAGACTTTTATGCACGTTGTGTGTGTGTGTGTGCGTGTGCGTGTGCGTGTGCGTGTGCGTGTGCGCGCGCCCATGTGTTTATATCTATAGTAAAAACAATTTAGCACAGACCGAAGAATTACTCAATACTTTTTGTGGGATACACATTTATTATACTTTTACAAGAAGAGGGGTGACTTCGAAGTTTTGGCCTGGTAGCCTTCGTTGGATTATGGTACACTTTATTTTGGTTTTACATAGTATCTGGCAAGTTGTTTTCTTCTGAAGTAGGTAGAGCTATATGTGATGATAATTGTCTATGTACGTCTGGGAGGTAGGAGTACAGGTGGGCTGAAAGAGGAGGATATAAGACACGTATGTTTGTAAGGTCAGTGTTTCTTTTGGGAACCCTAAGACACAACGATAACCAAATGTGTATAGTAACAACCCCATGACCTGAATCTAATACACCTAAACTGAGTACACCTGATAACAAAGTTTTATACGATTGACTGAACTCTGAAACATTTCATAGTATGATATCTTTCCATCAACACTTGCAACAAACATATTGGCTTCTTGCCCTGTTGTATCACCCACCACCAATGAATCAGCTTCCCTGACGTACATACACAAAACATAATTATCATTCCACGTAGCTCCACCTACCTCGGAAAAACAATTTACCAAAGACTCACCTTTTGCACTAGGACATTTGAGAGTAAGATGTGACCTGTAACTTTTCAAGTCAGACTTGAATTAAGGTTGATTACAGAGGAAAGAGCATTTGTCCATCCTGACCTAATTTAGATAATAAAGATATAAATACGGAACCCCAGAGCGGTTCTCCTTCTTTGGTCGCTAGGCCCCTGATCAAAGGGCAACTATTTTTCTCCCTTCACTTATGGCTTATAAACGCGTGACAATACAGCTCTTACTCTTTCTAATTGTCTGACTCTCTTCAACTCCCTCTAGTAGTCAATCATAGATGAATTTCACTACCTACAGAATGGATAGCAGAACAATAAATAACGTGTACAACTACAATCCAAAGTGGTATCTTGCGTTGTAATGATGGTTGTAACGAAAATAAAGGACCATTTCAACTAACTAACATTTTTCTTCCTTCATTTATTTGCAACATATCTCCGTTACAAAGATATACACATATAGTCAAATCAAAAAGTTTAAGATGGAAAAAAAAGGGATGTGATGTTTCCAGCATGGCTCTTCGTCAAGAATAGAAGGAAAAAGACTTGAGAGAAGGAAAAGAATAGTCCGAGAGAAAAACGTGTGTCGTTACATGGCGGAAAAATAACTGACCGAAAGTAGAGAGATATAGAGAAAGTGGTTTTTGAGGGTAGGAGAGTGTGAAGACAGTAAATGTGTGTGTGTGTGGTAGTATTTGTATGCGTATATGTTTGTGTTTATGTGAATATATGTGTGAGGAAATGGAGCAAACGGGTGGGTAATAGTAGTTAAATTTAGTGATCGAAAAGCAATATGACGTGTGTGTGAGTGCGTTGGTATTGGTGTGTGCCTATGCGTTTGTGGGCGTATGTATGTATGTGTGTGTGTGTGTGTGTGTGTGTGTGTGTGTGTGTGTGTGTGT
>NC_068987.1:38867135-38868530 GCF_001194135.2 Octopus bimaculoides
GTTTGTTTTTGCCCCCGTACATCATGTCTAGCAGGCCTATGGTCAAAAGCGATCTGTTTGTGAACATTTCATTATTCTCTCCAGACTTTATTTATCTAGAACAGTAGTTCTCAGACTTTTTCAAGCTGCCGTCCCCTTGGCACCCAGGCCACATTCCTAACGCCCCTCCCCCTCCCCACCACAAATATAGACCACTTTCTGCAGCAAATTCAAAACAACTGCATCTCACAAATAAAACTTAAACCTAATTAACTTATTAATGTTTTTTTTAACATCTATCACCCCATTTGGGCCACCCCATTATCATCCCACTTTTCTTCAACGTCCCCCTAGATCTTTCCACCGCCCTCAAGGGGGCAGTGCTGCCCACTTTGGGAACCATTGATCTAGAACTATAGGGCCTAATGTAGTCTGAATTTTTAAGATGGTAGGGTGTGATTTAGAAAAGATTGGCTGTAAACACTATCCCATTTGCTTGCTCCATTTGCTACACTACCCAGTAAACACTGCTCTATATTTACTCGCTCCCGCACGGTACGGTAGATTTCCGTTGATTTTGTATATTTACCTTGCTGGACCAAAATGCGATATCTTAATTCTTATTAATTCTTGAATATCTGTAACAGTATCCTGGGCTTCTTTGATAAGATTTATATCATTATCAAAAATTTTCTTTAGTTGACATGAAACAGTATAGGTTTATCAGGTTCTACCAGCATAGAAAAGTATGAGCAGTTATGTTATAAGAAGTCTTTCAAGGAGGACCTCTTATAACGTGTCACATTGCCATCACAAAGTATAAAATATATCAATAAATTCCATTGGAAGATTTACCTGAACGTCCACTATCTAGAGAGTTGAGACAGGATTTAGCTTGGTAGAGATCAGCTTCAATTTCTGGTAACTTAGCCGCTTCACATTCTGCAATGGCTCTTTCTAAATTGACTTTGTTTTTCTGTTTAATTGCCAGCATCAACTGATCACGCAAAGCATCTGCAGATTTAGAACCTGCAAAACATTAAATAACACAACTGAAATTAAATTCATTTTTAAAACAAGCATTAATATTGCAATTCATTAATACTTAAAATCATGGTAGTTATTTAAATTGAAATTGGTGACCATAACGCAGGAGACAATAAGTTTTCAATGGGTTAAACCATGGTTGACTGGATTTCTGACAACGGCAAAATGGATCGAGGACTTTCAAGAAGTCGATGTTGAACAAAATTCTCAAATGATATCGTTCGTAAACATCGGTTTTCGATTTTCTGGCTGACGTTGTCATTCATGAACAAAATGAGATATACCCATTCAAATATGTGCGGTTTGGTGTGTGTGTGTGTGTGTGTGTGTGTGTGTGTGTGTGTGTGTGTGTGTGTGTGTGTGTGTGTG
>NC_068987.1:38870494-38874173 GCF_001194135.2 Octopus bimaculoides
AGGTGTTCAGGTAGCCTCCTGGCTCATGTGAGTTCATGAGGATAGTATATCTTTCTGCCATACAGAATTTACACGATCTTGTTTCATTGCGATAGGGTCCACAAGTTTTAAAGTTCTAGCTCTCCGCTGTTTACAGTAGTGCTTGGAAGGAAGGTGTGTGGCGTGTGATCGTCGCAGAGAAAGTTGAGCAGAGAATCTGCATCAAGTTTTGCCAAAAGCTTGGCGATACCTGCTGAGAGGCCTACGCAAAGTTTTCAAAAAGTTTTCATCGTTCTTGACACAATCAAGATCTTGTGCAACTGAAATCCGAGTGTTCTCATGGTCAGCTGAAAGCAGTTTTGGTACAAACTTGGGAGACACGCGCCTCACACCCAAATCTTCAGTAATAATGGACTGAACTGGATCGTAACTAATTTCCACAGCCTCTGACAACTCACGCATGGTAATTCGACGATTTCCTCTCACAGGTGCACTCACTCACTTCTGCTTGTTGCAGGTCTCCTAGTACGTGCGTCAATATCGAAATTTTTTCAACCATCTTGGAAATGTCTGGACCGCTCGCATATTTGTATGCGACTCATACACTCCTCTCCATACACTTTTTGCAACTTTGCGTAAGCCTCTGAGCAGGTATCGCCATGACAACTTACTGTCATGGTCAATGCGACGATTACACGTTACACATGTCACTACGAAGCACTGCTGTAAACAGCGGAAATGAGCTAGAATTTTGTGCACATGCACATCAAAGGTCAAGTTCAATCTGTATCAAGCGGCTTTACTCTGCGTGCTTTAGCTTCATTACTATGGCACAGTCCGGATATTTATTGACCAGACATCGTACATGTATATATATATGTATGTATGTATACATGTATGTATGTATATATATAGGGAGAGAGAGTGAGAGAGAGAAAGAGAAAGAGCGGGAGACAGACAGACAGACAGTCAATGATGTAAATAAGGCGGTGGGCTGGCAGAAACGTTAGCACGCCGGGGGAAATGCTTAGCGGTATTTCGTCTGCCGTTACGTTCTGAGTTCAAATTCCGCCGAGGTCGACTATGCCTTTAATCCTTTCGGGGCCGATAAATTAAGTAACAATTATGCACTGGGGTCGATGTAATCAACTTAATCCTTTTCTCTATCCTTGTTTGTCCCCTCTGTTTAGCCCCTTGTGGGCAATAAAGAAATAGATGTAAATAAACAAATAAATCTCCACATATACATATATTCATGTAAGTCTATCTATCTATCTATCTATCTATCTATCTATCTATCTATCTATCTATCTATCATTATATATATATATATGTATATGGATTTCGTGGTGTACATGGGGTTACAACTTTTGGTCTAGTAATGAGAAGGGAAAAAGTTTACGTGATGCAATTAACATGGTAATTTGCAACACAAACGTTAGGAAGCAACCACTCGCCTATCTATTTTGAGGGCACACAAGCCAGATTGATTACTTTCTAGAAAACAACATAGACTAGAAAACAACATAGTCGGTTGGTTGTGAATGCTAGGTACTTCTTTTGGCAAAAATTAAGCCTCTAACCACCAAGATAATTTAGGAGTTGTTGTTGTTGTTATTATTATTTTTATTATTATTATTATTATTATTATTATTATTATTATTATTATTATTATTATTATTATTATTGAGTGAGAGAGCAGTGCATGCCATCAAAGTGACACTGGGGTAAAATATACGAAGCCCATTATACCCATCATGACTACCCGTCTGATAAGTGTACACCAGACACATGCATCACAGCCATATGTGCGCGACATGGTGAGCTCATATCAAGATAAACAGCGCATGACCTTGCAGGTAGGGCCCAGTTAGAATTTTCTTCAGGTCGAGTAGCTCATCCTGCTCAAAAGGTCCTTGAATGAGGCTTGTTTAGGAATATTGAACGAAACATTCATGTTTCCAAAGGTGAATTATCCAAACCCCAAAGAATTCCTCTCATCACATGGATATGATGCTCCCCAACTACTTTTGCTCGTGAACAGAGATTCACATATCGTCAGCCACTAAGGGACATGCTCAACTGATTAAGGTCATACAACTGACAAGCAAATCTGTGGTATTGAGTAGAATATTTGCTGTAGCCCATCATTTACACTAAGACAAAATAATTTACATGATAACATTTCCAATCAGTTAAGATCAGAAGCCATGAGAGCCAGTGTCTGGTACTGCATCTATTATTATTATGAGCGAGAGAGCAGTTCATGCCATCAAGGTGACACTGGGGTAAAATATACGAAACCCAATCATGACTACACGTCTGATAAGGGTACACCAGGCACATGCATCACAACCATATGTGCGCGACATGGTGATCTCATATCAAGATAAACAGCGCATGACCTCGCAGGTGGGGCCCAGTTAGAATTTTTTCAGATCGGGTAACCCATCCCACTCAAAAGGTCCCTGAATAAGTTTGTTTAAGGATGTTGAGCAAAACGCCCATGTTTCCAAAGGTGAATTATTCAAACCCCAAAGAATTCCTCTCAACACATGGCTATGATGCTCACCCAATACTTCTGCTTATGATCAGAGATGCACATATCGTTAGCCACCAAGGGACATGCTCAACTGGTTAAGGTCAAACAACTGACAAGCAAATCTGTGGTATTGAGCAGAATATTTGCTGTGGTCCATCTTTTTATACCAAGACAAAACAATGTACATGATAACACTTCCAATCAATTAAGACCAGTAGCCATTAGAGCCACTGTCTGGTACTGCATCCGTATTATTATTATTATTTAAGGTTGCGAGCTAGCAGAATCGTTAGCTCGCTAAAATTCTTAGCGGTATTTCGTCTGCCGCTACGTTCTGAGTTCAAATTCCGCCGAGATCGACTTTGCCTTTCATCCTTTCGGGGTCGATAAATAAAATACCTATGAAACACTGGGGGTCGATGTAATTGACTAGTCCTCCACCCATAAAAAAAGGCTGCCCTTGTAGCAAAATTTAAAACCATTTTTATTAACTGTTCAATATTTGGTAGACTGAGGCAAATATCTATTGCTACACCTCCGTGTTGCTGGGGTGTGTGCAGCATTGTGTGTTGTTTTTTCTGTTGCTGAGAGTGTGAGAACTCTTCTCGGTATTGTATTGTGTTAGTTTTTTCTCCTTGACGCGTGTTGCTCTCTTTTGTTGTGTTACTGCTTGTATTGTGTGTTGAGTGTGTGAAGCTTTGTTTTTCTAACTTGCTAGTGGGTAAATGCTGTATAGTGTGTCTTACATTTGTGGGTTGTTTTGCTTAGGTTGTATTATAGGATTGATAGTGTCTTGCGTAGGATGTGGGCTGTTCCTAGCATGGCTATTTTTTGGACAGTGTGCAGTGTTGAAGATCCAGGTATAGCTTCTACATTTTTGTTCATATGATTTTTTATCATGCCCAATGCTCCAATTATTATTGGTATTGTTTTTACCTTCATGTCCCACATTTTGAACACTTCAAATACTTATTATTATTATTATTATTATTATTATTATTATTATTATTATTATTATTATTATTATTATTATTATTATTACTATTATTATTATTGTTCAGTAGTTTTATTTTTATAACGTGCTTTCACTTCACTACCGAGCGCAGCTCTGTGCGCCTTGGGTATGTGCTGTGGTTTGCTGTGGTGCTCTTATGTTTA
>NC_068987.1:38875014-38879244 GCF_001194135.2 Octopus bimaculoides
TTATTATTATTATTATTATTATTATTATTATTATTATTATTATTTAAGGCCACGAGCTGGCAGAATCGTTAGCACGCCGGGCGAAATGCTTAGCGGTATTTCGTCTGCCGCTACGTTCTGAGTTCAAATTCCGCCAAGGTCGACTTTGCCTTTAACCTTTTTGGGGTCGATAAAATAAATACCAGTTGAGTACTGGGATCGATGTAGTTGACTCATTCCCTCCACCGAAATTGCTGGCCTTGTATCAAAATTTGAAATCATCATCATCATCATCATCATTATTATTATTATCATTTAAGGCGGTGAGCTGGCAAAATCGTTAACACGCCGGGAAAAATGCTTAGTGGTATTTCGACTGCCGCTGCGTCCTTAATTCAAATTCCGCCGAGATCGATAAATTAAGAACCAGTCAAGTGCTGGGATCGATGTAATCGATTATCCCTCTCCCCACAAATTTCAGGCCTTGTGCTTATAGTAGAAAGGATTGGTGCCTCTCTAAGTGTAGACCTCTGAGTCGGAGAGAAGGAATTGGAGAGGGCACTTGCTCTAGGGGTTTCAGGGAAATCTCGAACAGTGGGGTTTATCGTTTATCCCTAGAGGCCTTTCTGTATCAGGAGGGCCACATCTCTACCATCCTCCCCGTCACTCTTTTTAACCTTTGTATGCTATGCATATGTTCCTTCTTTTTCAGTGTGTACTGTGTATACTTAATTTCTCTCTTTCTTTCCAATTTTTTTTTTATCATTTCATTATATGTAAGTCTCCCACATTTTAGTCTGTCTTTGCATTGTCCCCCTCATCCTTAGTCCTTGTGGCAAATAAATGAAATCATTATTATTATTATAATTATTATTATTATTATTATTATTATTTAAAAAAGTAAGTGCTCTACTATTTGTTGAATTTCATACTCTGTGTGTTTGTGTGTGCACGTATGTATGCATAAATGTATGTATGTATGTATGTATGTATGTATGTATGTATGTATGTATGGTCTTCCTCGATCACGAGTGGACGACCATCATGTATGTATGTATGTATGCTCAGCCGGAATTTGAGAAGTGCAGGATTCTCTGTAGCGGTCAGCGGGCCACTTTTAATAGGAGTAGGCTTGGATGTGTGGTAAGAAGTTTGCTTCTGAACCACTTGATTTTGGGTTCAGTCCCATTGCGTGGCACCTTGGGCAAGTATCTTCTACTATAGCCTCGAGCCGGGATTTTATCTGTTTGACTTCCACCTTTCAATTTCTTCAATTTTTGTCCCAATTGATTTCATATTTGATGTGTTGATGTAGTTTAGAATAGTAATCATTGACATGAAATTCATTTTCGCTATAAACCAAAAAGTAGAGTTAATAGCTTTTAAAGTTTGCAAATTTGGGATAATTTTAGCCAATCGAAAGCCACAAACATATAGGTGCCTGTTTCCATAGTCACAAGCTGCTCACCTACGTGGTTATATTTGCTTATTAAATGCTTAAAATACATGCGGTATGAGGTGGTCCTGAGATGTGTTAAAAGTAATAGCTAAACAGGCCTTAAATCATGCATCAAAAATTTTTTTGTTTTAGTTTTGCATAACCGTATAAATTCCTGTGTGTAGAATACAAATTCACAAAATATTTTTTTAAAAATCGAAAAAATAAATAAAAGTTACGAGGGTTTATATGGCGTGTGTAAGGCAGAATTCTGCCAATATTTCATTTCTTTCATCTCATTCTGTGGTGTATATAAAATGGTGTCTATACAATGGTGCACGCTAAAATATATATGCTGTGGTATACAATAAAATGTAACCTATTCTGAAGCTTATAGTAAAATTATTTGTATACAACCTTGTATAATAAATGGTGTACGTACAGTGATATTCTATAAAATGAATTTTTATATCAAAAGGAATCCCGAAACGATTTTAATACTCACAGTAGCAGAAGAACGAGAATCTCTTTTCTGAATATTGTCAGCTTCTCTTTTTCTAATTTTCTCATCTTTTTTCTTTCGATCTTCCTCTCTTTTCTTCCGTTCTTCTTCCAGACGTCGAGCTGTACTGTCGCTGCTTGATAATGTTTTACCAGCTTCTTCATAGTCTAACCTTTCTTCAATCTGTTTCTTTTCGCCATCTTCCATTATTTGTAGTTCCATTCGTCTTCTTTTTTCCAAAGCTTCTTGTTTACGTTTTTCTTCGGCTTTTTTCTTCAGGGTTTCCTTCATTTTCGTTCTCTCATGGTATTCAGCATCGGCATCATTATGAGCCTTTTTCTGGTCTCTTGCAATTTCATCCATTTTTTCTTTTGATATTACCTAGAAACAAGAAATAGAAAAGGTTATATTTTAAAAATATGCGTGTATTCTTCAGGCTTTATTCTTCAAATGCCTCTCTAATGGAGAAAGGTCTAGTTTCCGATCCAAAGGAAAGTTCTTTCATTACAATTTAAGCAACCACTGCTAAGTGGTCGTGTTTGTATGCACTTTCATATGTATATGTGCATGTATGTTTTGTATACATGTGTGTATTGCGTGTGTAAATGCTATGATTTATGGTTATGTAGTAAATATGAGCTAAATTTCCTGTTCTATTTATCAGAAAGAATGCTTTGGGCTTAAGGAAAGGCAATACCTATGAAATTTAGGCCTCTGAAACTCGTGATGACAAAGGAATGAGGTATTCTCAAACTGGATGACTAATTAGAATGTTTCAGTAGTGTTAATCACATTAAAGATATCGAAACGTCAGGAGATTGGTCTTCGTTGAACAACATAAGAACGAGAAATCCTGCAACAGACTTCGACATTGATTCCGTGCACAAATTTCATTCGCAATGTGCTTTGATAGAAACAAACCTATGTAAGAACATTTTCCTAAAATGCCGTGCAGTGGGATTTAATCCAAAACTATGTAGTTAGTTGTAAAATGAACATCTTAACCTTACAGTGATACCTGCACCAACAAAATTTCGTCACTTAATCCATCTCAAATTGGTGTGCTGTAATTTGTATATTATTCTGTTTCAAGATTTAGAAACCTTCCTCTTACGTTCAGGAAACATTGCTTGTTAGCCTAACTGAAATATTTCAGCTCAGAATGATGTTAGTTTCCCATGTTATCTTTGTATCCATATAATCAATAAAGGGATCTTTAAGTAGTGTTAAAATTACATTATTTAATTCATAGCTCCACTAAAAGTTACCATTGTTATTTCAATTTTTCTATAAAAAGATTTTGTTTATCTGTTAGTTTATGTATGTATGTATTATTCAGTTTTATTTCAAGTTTTCTTGCCAACAGAGAAAGGGTCGGTTTCTAACCTAGATCCAAGGCGCCTTCACTGGAATTTCAACATCAACACGGTATGTGTGTATGTATGTCTGTATTATGTATGTATGCATGTATATATGTATATGAGCAGATTTGTATGTTTTGTTTTATGCATGTATACTTAAATGATAAACTTCTGGAAAGTTTTACAGATTTTTAGAGTTCCAGTGCTGTACTGGATCTGTATATCAATTTTTAAAAATATCTAATCAATTTTAACTACAAATATTGAAATAACTTTTAATACCCTCTTAGAAATTTTATGTACCTGTGCTGTAGGACTGCAGTAATTTCGTATTTAAAATTCATGATGTCAATTCTAAATAAAGACATTTGACTTAACTCATTTATCATAGCTTTGCTGTTTAAGATAATTAATAACTTTTACATGCAATAGCATTTGTTGGAACGTGACATAACCAAAGTAAAGTTAGTTATAGGCAAGTCAGTGCCTTATTAATTTGTAAATTTACATTTACAGATTTTTATGAATTTAGATTATTTATGTAGAATATACTTGAAACTTTCATTCTCTTCAGAGAATTGCTTGCAGATTATTGACAATGCACCGGGCAAAGAATTTTCTAGTAACTTGTTTTTATCCCCTTTACATTGTAAGTTCGAATTGCATTGAGATCCGTTTTTTTTTTTCTTTAGCTGTGGAGGAGGAGTACTTTTAATTCTTTTCTTGTGGTTAATGAAATAATATTTCGCTCAAGTACAGACATCAGATTGATTACAATTTATTCCAACATTTGGAATCTTCTCGAAGACTGATTGTCTGGGTTTCCTTGTTTCAATGTATAAAATAATTTTTTTATTATCTATTAATTATTTTAAAGTGGTGAGCTGGCAGAATCGTTAACATGCCGAGCAAAATGTTTAGCAGCACTTCGTTCGTCTTTACGTTCAGAG
>NC_068987.1:38879618-38884168 GCF_001194135.2 Octopus bimaculoides
GCTACTCGGTTAGTAACTATTTTATCAACCAAAGAAAGATCTGTGAGTGGCACCTAATAATTCAGTGAAGACTGCACGATCGGAGCTGACCTTGCAGCACAATAAAAACAACAATCTATGAAAGATAAAAGACAAAGTTGACCCTAGGATATGATTTCAAGCCATAATGTAAAGAGGTATGATCATTAAAGTATTTTGACTGATGTAACCTATTTTCTGCTGTTGATGTAATTTTAAGAAGACAATGAGTCATGGCAGAATCGTTTGCATGTCGGACAAAATACTTAGTGGAACTTCTGTCTCTTTACACCCTCAGTTGAGATTCTGCTGAGGACAGCTTTACGTTTCATCCTTTTGGAGTCGCTAAAATAAAGTATCAATCAAGTACTGAAATTGATGTAATAGAATTGTCGCCTTCCCTAAAAATAAGTAAAATTGCTGGCCTTGCTCCTAGCGACGAACAAACGTCCCGTTTATGGGAATGTTGTGATCTCGGTTACTCATATGTTTTGGAAAGCGAGAAACCGCCTTATGAGTCCAAGGGCTTAAGAAAAAATGAGGCGTAGTTAATCAAGTTAACCAACAGTTATATTGCTTCTAGAACGGGAAAGTATAATGGACTTTAAGAGATCATAGAAGTAAAATAACATCCTGTTGTATGTGATGTTAAACATTCTCAAAGCGCGTTTGCACTGTCTAGTAAAGTATTGGAGTGTCAATAGAGCTCCACGATTAGTAACATGTCAGTGATACTACGTTGTGCCTGTAGCTACGACGTTTGACTTACAACTTTACACAACCTACCAGTCTTTAAGGAGATATCTTACAGTAAATACAACGCACCTCTCTAAGGTGCAGTCGCAATTGAAATTTACGTATATTTAGTAAGCTTACAGTGATTAGTTCTGTTTTCCTTGCAGAAACTGCCTTGAGGAGCGCGATTTTCATGAAACTGATTTCTTCTAGATACATTCAAGAACGAGTAAGAAGACGTGGTGCACATAACGATCCCTATTGCTATTAGATTGCAAACTGACACATAATATATAAAACTAATATAGTGTCGAGGATCAAATTGATATTAAAATGAATAATAAGCAAATTCATCCTTAAAAATCACTTATCAATAATCATGTATGATTTTTAAAAATCAATGAAATACCTTTTAAGATAACTAAAAATAAGTTAAAAGCAGCTTACATCATATTTCAGTAAATGGGAAAATGAATTCCCAGCTTCGTCAAATTTAGCTGACAAAAACATTGGTTTCCCTTCTTCAATGGTAGCAACTTGATTCTTCCATATCCCATCTTTGTCTTTCTTTAACTGTGTCCATTCATTACCCACTACTGCAACAGCTTTAGCATTTGGCACTACGGCAGCAAAATCCACTTTATCTTTGGAGGGCAAATTTTTATTAAACGGTTCAATCAGTTTGCACTCGTCCGTCCAGCCGGCGTATTTCTCAGGGAAGCTCATAGCAACCATCATCGGAATAGGAACTTCGATGATGGAGCTAAACGCCCTGGGAAACCCACCGGGTTGGCCGGCAGGTTTGGCAAAAAGATTGAAGCGATAGGATCCTTTCTGTCCAAAGCGAAGTTCAAAAGTAACTATTTCTCCCTCCCTGTACCAGGAAACATATTCAGATTTGTCTTCTACATTTCCATCAATTAAAAGACCTAGTTTAGCAAAGAATTCAACATTGTTAGGGATTTTCATCTTGAAAAATAACTGTCCAGTTTTATCAACTGTTACCATAGCAGAACAATTCTCAACAAGAGCCAAACCAAGTTTCTTGAATTCATCTGTTGGGCCAAGTTCTCCGTTAGGTATTTCAGGAAACGGCTCAAGAGGAGGAAATTCTTCATCACATCTCAATAGGTAATTGCAGACGCTTGGATAACCCCCTTCTTCATCGTCTTCTTTTGCCATGATGCTCAACATATACTGACCTTTGCCAGGAACACGAGCGTGAAAAATTACTTCTCCATTCTCTATCCGATGAACGGTGTAATTGTCCAGGGTTTTGTTGTCTTCTGTGGTTAGTTTATGAAGAAAGTCTCGATCTTTGTTGAGAGAGAATTTCACTTCAACTTCACCATCATCAACGTTTATTTTGCCCCTCTTGTGAGTTATAGCTTCCATACCCATATTTATTGTATCAGAGCCAGGACCCCATTCTTTCCTAGGGTTTTGGGGAAGCGGTCTGCAATTGGTCTTGGGAGTTTCACAATAAAATACATAGGTGCAAAGCCACTTCAAGACTGTATCGCTTTCGTTCGTGTCACGACCAAAGATTTCGGCTTTAAATTTTCCAGTTGTCGGGAAGAAAATTTCTACACTAAGCGTTTTCTCGTCGGGTATAGTTTCAAGGAAGAGAAACTTGTCCATGTCAACGTTTCCTTGAATCTGTTTATGTTCGACTTTAGTGGAGCGATATAGGTTGTAGGAAAACTTCATAGTATCGGAATTGAATCCCATATCCAAGTTGGCTTCACCATTTACTGCTTGAAGTACACACCATGGATGGGACATCACTGTCATTGAGAGCTAACAAAATATATAAAAACGATAAATCAACAAATGCGAAAACATTTAAGCATGAACAAATTAACAAGAGGATATTAACAAGAAGATAAACTTTATGGGATATACGCATAGATTTTAGACGTAACTGCACTCATAAATAAAATATATAAGATTCATAAAATGGTCGTACATGTCTGTCACCGTGGACAAGAAAAAAGGGGTCTACTGGATACTCTTTTCCTGTCTGGTTGTATAAACATGACAGGCGTTTGCAACTCTCTGATGTATTTAATTAATTAAAATTACTTTGAGTGCATATCGATGGATATACCACTTAGCAAGGTTTAGTATAAAGAATAAACATTGCTGACGCATAAGTAATTCATAAGAATATACGCACTCTTAACAATAATAATTGAATTGAATTCAACCGGTTTCAGCCTATGAGTTGTGGCCATTTATAAAACTAAATGACTGCTATAGGCTATATATATTGACTACCATATATGTTACCACCCTGTGAAACAGAATTTTAGTGAAGACATTAGTATGACGGAGAGATATGTATTTTACACATTAAAGATGTACACTTTGTAGGATATTTCACATCATATGTTACGAATAATCTTCAGTAGGTAAATAGGTTGGTAGGTAGGTAGGTAGGTAGGTAGGTAGGTAGGTAGGTAGGTAGGTAGAGGAATAGTTGGATAAAGAGAGAGATGTATTTTTGTTAAGACGTGTATGCTGCGAAATCCCTATCCCCTAATGTTCATTGATCATTTGAATAAAACAATGAATCTCTCCGCCATTAAAGTTCGAAACAAGATTTTAATTTTCATTTGAAGCCATGTCTACTTCCATTAAAATCTAATATTACAGATTGTATATATAATGAAATGATAACACCTTGACTTTATAGACGTAGACGAAATAAAGCAGATTGAACCAGAGGAGTTTCAGATAAATCCCTCTGTAAGGGTTTCAACCGCGATTAATTAAGCCAGCTATTGCTAAGGGTTTATATTGAATATGAAGACAAGACGTTTATATCTGTCTATACATAAGTTTAGATATATCCTATAGTACTATTGTACGGTACAATATATCAATAGAATTTTAGCCATTAGCCACTGCTGTATTAGACGAAACACTGCGAATGTATAATTTGCTAAAATGCTTTGAATTTAATCAAAGTATTTTAGAAATACTTTGTAACTCTTACTTCATGTGTGAGCTTCGTATTAAATTATGGACAAATCTATATTAAAACCTGTTCTGATTATTAATTGGACTATACCTACAGGAAATAGCAACCTCGATTGGGGCTGAAATGGGTCAACCCACAACAAACTTGACCTAATTCATTTAACTTCACTACTGCCCATGGGAAAGGAATAAACTTAATGCTTCCTAATTCCTACTTCTCTTTAAGATCTGAAACTTCGTGTTGTAAGTGAAAGCGTTAAATCTACGTTACCTCAAAGAACTTTGATCTCAAGTATGCAATTTTTTGGAATTCTTCGAAAGTCATGGGTCGAGCGAGTAACTGCCATGCTTCTTCATCTGGGAAATGACTGTATACAAATTCTTCCGGGTCAGTAAGAAAATAAAATTCTTCGTAAGCATATATATCATAGCTGACATCACTGTCTTCACTTTTGGCTGGTTTTGAGCCAGTGCCATCGTCAATCAGTTCCCATTCGCCTTTGTCTTGCGTAACCACTTGTCTTGATGCCCATTGCATGTCAATCAAGCGCCAGGTCTTATCCACCAGTACAGCATTCCAGGTGTTGCGAGCAGTGTCTCCAATGTCTTCACCAACATTGTAAGAAACACCTTTCGCATACCCTGTAATTTTTTCACATGGTATCCCGGCATATCTAAATGAAAAAATATTGGAAATTTTAAATATTTAATAAAATATGTGTTTATGTGTATATGTGTGTATATGTATGTATACTGAAATGTCTTCTGAAGAAGGTTGTATTATGTAAGGGTTTTCACATAATCTCTCTATA
>NC_068987.1:38884299-38886166 GCF_001194135.2 Octopus bimaculoides
TATATATATATATATATATATATATATATATATGTATGTATATATATATATATATACATATATATATATATATAAATACACACACATACATATGTATATGTGTATATTTGTGTGTGTGTGTGTATGGAGAGAGAGTGAGAGAGATCCTTTATGCTGATATTTGCATACACATATACACGGTCTCACAAAAACTAATGCACGCTAAGCGTGCATATTTTTAATTAACCCAAGAGAATTAATTAATGTAGCCATACTAAGCTTTCAACAAAAGAAATATATATAAAGTACTACTGAAAGTTTGCAAACGCTGTCAATGTGCAAAGACATTTTAGGGAGTTTCAAACAGACCCAACAGATCCACCTACACGTCTTATTCTCACTTGAATTAGAGAAAAACTCAGAGATAGATAGAATTGTTCAGAAAATCCACAAGGAACACTCCGGAAGACCGCGGACATCGACCAGTCTCACAAAGCAAAAAAGGGTACCCGGAACGTATTGCCAGAGTTCAAGAAAAGTTGTGTCCCTAGTAAGTCGTGAGACAGAAATTTCAAAATTAAGCGTCCGTGGGATTGTCATTGGAAAAGTTACATTACAAAAATAGTCCATGCTCTCGATGAAAATGAACCGGACCGAAGAGTGGAGTTTTGTGAATGACACATGGCAAGCGCTATAGAAGATGCATACTTTCCAACACAGATTGTTTGGTGTAATGCGGCTACATTTAATTTAAATGGTTCAGTCAACCGCGGCAGTGGCACCGACTTAAAACCGCATCATGAGAAACATCATGCTAGCTTATCACGAATTACAGTTGTTGGCATTCCGTCGCTTACGACGACGAGGGTTCCAGTTGATCCGATCAACGGAACAACCTGCTCGTGAAATTAACGCGCAAGTGGCTGAACACTCCACAGACACGTGTACCCTTAACGTAGTTCTCGGGGATATTCAGCGTGACAGTGTGACAAGGCTGACCCTTTGAATTACAGGCACAACAGAAACGGTAAGTAAGAGTGAGAGAAAGTTGTGGTGAAAGAGTACAGCAGGGTTCGCCACAACCCCCTGCCGGAGCCTCGTGGAGTTTTAGGTGTTTTCGCTCAATAAACACTCACAACGCCCGGTCTGAGAATCGAAACCGCGATCCTATGACTGCGAGTCCGCTGCCCTAACCACTGGGCCATTGCGCCTCCACTACGAAGTAGCTTATCAACATGAATAAATAAACCATTCTTTTGAGACGGCACTATGATTGGTTGTCCTATTTACTTGAACTTGCTGCATCTGTCTGTCGCGTCAAGCATTCGGGAAAACTTCTTAAGATTTGAATTTCTATTTTCAGCAAGATGGGTTTCCCCACACTACAACAGTAATATAAGTGTCTATCTTGATGAAATTTTGCCAAATAGGTGACTGGGACGAAGAAATCCAGTCAGACCATTCACATTCACTGAACCTTTTATCACTAAACTGTTTGATGGAGATACTTAAACTTTATTCTCTAGAACCAGCAGCAGTCGATGAATTGAGGGTAGCCATTAAATAAGACTGCGCATAAATATCGAACGAAATGTCTTTTAAATGTTGCTATTCAATTGCTTCATGCGATTCAATTGCGGGGCCCGGACCAAGACGATCCGAGCCCCGCAAAATTAAATTCATTAAATCGTTCTGGAAATTCTACCATAAACACATGCATACATACACAAACACACAAACATACACACACATATATATGTATGTATATATATATATAGATATATATAGATATATATATACATAATTATACATATATGTATATACACACATATATATATATACACAGATGTATATATACACAGATATATAAACATATATATATATATAT
>NC_068987.1:38886176-38887532 GCF_001194135.2 Octopus bimaculoides
GAAACATCTCCTTCATCAGCTGCCACCATTAAAACACCGGCGTTTCGAGACACACATATATATATACATACGTATATATAAATATCTGTGTGAATATATGTATGTATATGCCATATATTTCCATGTATAAGACGACCTTTAAATCCTAAAATTTACCCTAGGAATTCGTGGTCGTCTTATACTACCATTCTAAAAATCAAACTGAATTTTAAGTGATTTTATAAGTAAGCTAATCTCGACCTCGATGCGATGACCACAGTCATACGTGAACAGATTAACAAAATAAGAAAAAATTATAATATACGTAATAAAAACATTTTTACTTTATATATTATTGGCTTATCTTCATAATAAATAGCCTATTCGAAAGATAATTCTATATCAGTGAAATCAACTTTTATCTATGCAAGCTCGGCTGAGAAAATGTAAACATCGAGTTATGGTTGCGCTCACAGTAACCTTTATCATTCGAGAACCTTTCAAAAATGTTAATGGTGATGCATAACTGTAGTAATAACATTTAGAATAACATATTTATATTTTCATTAAAATTTCTATTATCATTTGGTGGTAAAAAATACAATTTCGATTACACACAACCTTTATTTTTCAATAAAATAATTTTACCATAGCTGCCATTAAAACATAAGACATTATAAATATATTGTGTTTCTTATCAAGATAAATAATATCAATAAAACATCAAACCTGCCACATGTATTTATCTAATCATCACTATCATCACTATGTGTTTCTAAATATTTAGAAACATTCTAAATATTTAGAAACATCCTCACAATCATCACTATCTGTTTCTAAATATTTCTCATATATATTACAAGATTCATTTACATATGCCCATCATCGTAAGGATTTCAGTCTGGTTCTGATGAATCGTTGTCGCTATTGTACAGAATATCATCTTCGGCACCATCCATGGCATTAGAGAAACCGCATTTTAGAAATGATTTTATCATATTTTCTACTTTGACTTTGTCCCATGCCTTCATAACAAAATCACAGAGAACATCAAGTGAGGCAGCACGCATAGCTCCACCATTTACTCTTTTACTTGCTTCAGTCATTTGACTGCGGTCATGCTGGAGCACCGCCTTTAGTCGAGCAAATCGACCCCAGGACATATTCTTTGGAAGCCTAGTACTTATTCTATCGGTCTCTTTTGCCGAACCGCTAAGTTACGGGGACGTAAACACACCATCATCAGTTGTCAAGCGATGCTAGGGGGACAAACATATACACACAATAATAATAATAATAATAATAATAATCCTTTCTACTATAGGCACAAAGCCTGAAATTTAGGAAAGGGGGCTCTCGTACTTGGCGCGTTTCCAT
>NC_068987.1:38887822-38891114 GCF_001194135.2 Octopus bimaculoides
TATATATATATATATATATATATATATATATATGTATGCACGCATACACATCACATCGTCAATGTCTCATATATCCGAAAGAGAAGCACACTGTAAAGCGTAGAGCAGTAATGTATTTATATGCAGTTAAGTCTATGTCCGGTCATAGAGTGACCAATGGTTTTGCATTCATAAAAGGTCTAGCCATGGACGGCTCGTCAGACTCTAAAGCCAAAGACAAATATAACTCTTCAATTCCAGGAGGCAGGAATCTGTTACGGTCAGTTAGTTAGCAAGTAACCAAACAATAAAATAATCCGTGTCGTCAGGGACGGGTTGTCTTTCTTAGACCAGTTCGTCTAAGCCAAAAGAGGGGGGAATTTCGCCTTTAGGCTGCTTTCAGTTCGTAAAGATCTTTCCGGATCTGATCGAAGAACGGGGTATCCCATACTTACAGCAGGTAGCGTTCGAAATTGATGCAGGAGCTGTAAATTTCACCACAGCCTCATTGATGATTCTTTCGGTGTGTGCCCTTTGGCTCCTCTGGAGATGGCCAGAGCGTCATCCCTGTAGAGAGCAAAGAGGACAGAAGGGACCTTCTTCCCTGAGGTGTCCAGGATGTACAGTCTAAATAGATCATATATGCCGTTGTAGGCTCCCATCACCACACCGAAGGAACGATCAGGGTCGGATTGCTTGACCCACGTCGAATCTTTATTGAATAGCACCGTCTCCTGGCACGCATGATAATGCCTGTATCCCTTTCGCTAATGTTCGTGAAGCCCTTAGCGAAGGAAAGTGCCTTGATCAGCAACCCTTTCAATATCGACGAGTAAATGTCGACTATGTCGAATTGTGTAAACCTTGCCCTGCCCTTACCCCGGTTGGCGGTAAACCATGACATCACTTCTTTAGCGCTGCACCATAGGGAGAGGACGAAGTCCTTCCCTATGTCACTGTTGATCTTCAGTATATGTTTGCTCGCCTGGCCGGGTTGATCAAGTGGTATTTGCGGTTAGAGACAAAGTTAGGCTTGTGATCTTTGATTGTGATGAATGCATTTCTCTTGGCTAAAATTTCTACTCTATCGGCTATAACTAGGCTAAATGCTGTTTGTTTGGCTTCACTGCTAATATTGTTGTATGTGTTTAGGGAAGCGTGCCTATATATCTGTGTTATGCAATTGTCTTAAAGGCTATCATAATTGCTTATCTCTATCCTATATATGTTTTAGTCTTATCCGCGAAGAGTATTGAGCTGTCAGAGTTTTTTAGTTGTTGTATGTTTGTAGGAAGTTTGCGTTGACGGCACCCACATCATCACGGGTGACTGCAGCGCCAACGCCACGGACAGGGATGACCACCACAACAACAGCTACAGCGATATCGCCAGACCCACGCCTCACAATGATAGCAGCACCGATGACAGCTCCAGCAACACCAGCAGCAACATCTCTAGCTAACCATGTGTAGCGCCTCAAAGATAAGAGACCCCATACCATATCAGGTGGAGGATCATAGAGTGGCAGGGATCCTACATTGATAGGAGCAGACGCTGCAAGTTTTGCATAGCTGAGCTGAGACTCCCTGAAACTAGGATTACTGAATTCTCACCAGGAATTTTACAGCTCCTGCATCAATTTCGAACGCTACCTGCTGTATGTATGGGATTCCTCGTTCTTCGGTTAGATCTGGAAAGATCCTTACGAACTGAAAGCAGCCTAAGGGCGAAATTCCCTGTTCCCCCTCTTTTCGCCCAGACGAACTAGTCTAAGAAAGATAACCCGTCATTGCCGACTGGAATTGTTTTATTGTTTGGTTACTTGTTAACTAACAGACCATAAAAGATTCCAGAGTTGAAGAGTTATTTCTTTTCGGCTTTAGAGTCTGATGAGCCGTCCATGGTTAGGTCCTTTATGGATGCAAAACTACTGGTCACTCTTTGACCGGACATAGACTAAACTGCATATACAAATATATATATATAGTTGCAATTTACAGAAAAATAAAGGACGAATACAGGTGTATAAACAACAAGCGGGGTGTAATTAGTTTGACGCTCGGGAAGGTGAGAAAGTCTTTTACATTTCGAGCCTACACTCTTCAACAAAAAGGAACACGAGGAAATAAAGAGAGAATATATATATATATATATATATATATATACGGAAAATAAGAAAACGGAGAGGATATAAAATCGACAGACGTCAGCCGGTAAACATTCCAGTATGTCTATTTATTCAAATGTATTGGATGAATACACACACATGTATGAGTGGTATAGATTAGCGAGCAGAAAAAAAAACTGGTAACTGCATAAACAAGGGTGTGAATACATATAAGCATATAGAAACAAGTGAGCAAATTGGTAAAAAAAAACTAACTGCCACTTTACATATAAACTTTCACCCCTGTAGCACGGACTATACCAACAAACCCACCACTGAAGTTCTATGAAAAGTCAATGTGAACTACTGTCCTTCCTGAAAAATTCCTCCCGAGAACGACTATATTCACCTAACCACCACTGGATAAAATAACATGGATCTTATAATATATTGCGGGAAATCTATACCTTATTTCCCCTTGCTATGCCCATATCATTGTACTATGCTGTACTTCACTTATATTCTTGTGTTCGCTATTACTCTCATTCTTATTCTTATTGTTCTACTCTATTTAAAAGGATAAACACATCTTAGCTATTCTGAACTGACTTTTATATGTGTTAGCCCCCACCCCAGCCACTTAGACCCTCTGAACAAGCCTTGGGGCACATCCGTCATCCAAGTCTTGTCTGCTTATGCCTGCATAACAATGAAGAGATGAAGATAACCTGGAAGATTTCGTTGCCTCTTGACAGAAACGGCTGTAAGGTACGAGCACCTGCACACCCATTTAGTTTTTTGCCAATTTGTTCACTTGTTTCTATATGCTTATATGTATTCACACCCTTGTTTATGCAGTTACCAGTTTTTTTTTCCACTCGCTAATCTGTACCACTCATAAATGTGTGTGTATTCATCCAATACATTTGAATTGACATACTGGAATGTTTACCGGCTGATGTCTGTCGATTTTATATCCTCTCCGTTTTCTTATTTGCCGTATAAATCAAGGTAAACCACTCGTTATCCCCGCCCATATATAATACCCAATTGCGAGATTGCCATGCAATAACTAGCACTTGGATATGAATAATCGGGTGCACTACTACCAGCAGTATATTGGATAGGTACTATCCCTTAGTTGGTTTCTCAACCTCTAACTCATACAGAAATATTTATATATATATATATATATATATATATATA
>NC_068987.1:38891413-38904142 GCF_001194135.2 Octopus bimaculoides
TGTGTGTGTGTGTGTGTAGGTAGGTAGGTAGGTAGGTAGGTAGGTATCTGTGTGTATTTGTATGTGTATGTATGTATGTATATTATACATATAGGATTTTCACAAGGAAAAATTCGACAATAGCTACGATGTTTCAGATTAGTTAGCTTTCGCAAACCACGCAAATACAAACAAATACAGTTAGCACACGCACTAACATTTAAACATAAACTCAGACACGCACACACATGCACATAATCAGACGCGCGCGCGCAAATTCTCATACATATAGACTTACAAACTTCCTCGAAGTTTGTTGTACAATTGTTAAGTATTCATTTCTATGACTCCTCACGCGTCAAAAATCTGTTTTTCTTTTCCTTGCTTTTTTTTTCGACTTAGATTACTCAAGTAACGGCCTCAACAGCACCGGCCTGGAAGCACCTGCAAAGGTTAGGAGTATTACCTCTGCCTCTCGAATCAGCAATTGAAAAAAGAGTTGGCAGATTTCGCTTAAAATTATAAAACGAAACATTATATTTTATAAATTTTTAAACCCGCTTTATGTTTTATGCACATTTTCGCCGGCAATATACACAGGAAACATCTAATTATCATCCGGATGGCGTCCAAGACCAATTTAATCTGTGATCTACTGAAGTATTAGCCAATTCGCAAACCATACTGTTTACGTTCGTGCTAGAGGAAACTCAATCGACAACATGCTATTCTTAGCGAGGAAGCCATCAAGAAGAGAAGAAACAACAAGATTTGTCTTCCGGGGTTTCCTTTGAATACTAAAACATATTTGCCATCGACGAATATTACGCAGAGTAGTTGTAGATGTACGACTAGAAACTTTTATATCTAATTACCAATAATATGAATACGAAATAATAAAAACAAAACAAAAGTAAATAACTACGTATGATTTTAAAGGCGAATGTTATTATCACCGTGCTATTGCTTTGATCCTAATTCACCATCTCAGATAAAAATCAGTTATCAAATAAATGAAACTAAATACTTTTCCTCTATAGCACATAAATATACTTCTGTTGTTAATTTTCTTAAACGTGTCATGCTCACACCCACATAACTAATGGCTTTTACAAGTAATCGGACTCTTAACATAAGTGTTTCTACCAGACTTGTTAACATAGATTTTATTAAATGACTTTGTTCAACTAATTAAAGGTTTTATCCTATTTTCGTTATAGCTGTGTTGACGGTATTGTTAAAGTAATGGAAAGGCAAAAATTGTAATGTATTAGTCTAAATAGAATGTTTTGCATTCTTTAGTTTCCATCTATGTTCGAAGTTCGAATTTCCAATATGTTTATAGCAGTTCTGGGTTTAATACACGGTGCTACACATACGCGCTCAATAATAATTGAGCATAATTCGTGTAAATTATATATATCAAATTCAAGTTTTATAGAAGAACATAGGATTATGTAAAAATGAAAACAGCTATATTTCATTTGAAACTAATTTTGATGGTGGTGCATTATTTTCATTTTTGAAATTTTTTCATTCTTAAAACCATAGAATAAACAAATGTAAATTGGATTGTCAGGAAATAAACCATCCTTGGAAATAAAATCAACGTGCGGAAATGAGCGTGCCTAGAGAACATGCATCAAAATATTAGAACTGTAATACACGCAGTCAACGATTTGTTGTACGTTGGAGAGGGATGATTTTGGCAAGCCATAGATGAATTCACAATGAATATCAAAGAAGTAAATTCCAGCATCTTACTGCCAAATCCTGTCAAAAATAGCTGACTAGACTGCACTTTTGACTGCAGCGAGTTTGTGTTCAGAGTCGTTATCATAAGCTATTCATGTACGAACACTTTGATGTCTTTCAAAATGTCTGTTGCTAGATTATTCACGTCAGTATTGTTAGATTGAGAGAGGAATATCTTTGAAATTCTTAAAATTTATATCCTTGAGATTGTTGATGAGAGCTACATTATAAATTTTGACTATGTATACTGTTGAGCTTGACGCTTGAAATCATCTGCGAGTATCTCATAACGATATTTGACTCCAAGCCGAGCAGATGGTGTATTTGTTGTCTTGAAATACAGTTCAGGCCGCCATTGGATGTTAACAATATTAAAGTACACATTCTCCTTGCAAGATCTGGAAGCAGCGAAGACTTGGTGCAATAAATCTGATTGGAGTCATTCATGTTTGCTCTTCAGATCAATATGTGTACAAATAGTGAGTTCTCTTTTTCTGTGGCTTAAGTGGAGATTGTAGTGTGTATGTGTGTGTGTGTGTGTACATTCATGCACACACACACATACATATATATAATTGTGGTATCGTGTGTGCGTGTGTGTATGTTGTGCGTGAAAGAGAGAGAGAGAGAGAGAGAGAGAGAGAGAGAGAGAGAGAGAGAGAGAGAGAGAGAGGGAGAAAGAGAGAGAAAAAGAGAACGTGTATACATATTAAAACAAAAATGTTTACTTTAGTGTCACTCTTGACTGATAGTGACAATGAGTAAAAACGGATGCACCTGCAATATGTAAGGTGAGGTGAGTATTCAATGTGTCTGATTTGGAGGTGTCATTCATTGTAATTTCAAGTATAGGGTGGGGTGCGAATTAGTGTATCATCTTTTGTTTATTTGCATGGTAAATGACTAAAAGATTACTTTTTTCTTTTGCGTTTACATTTGAGGTGTCTATTAGTGACAGTCTGTATATGAAGTAACATTTGAATGTTAGTATGTGCACGCATGCGCACATTCACGACTCTGATTATACATGATTATATACAGTGGCGTATTAATCATACAAAGACATTGACACAAATACATGAAAACATACACTCCTGTATTTATATAAAATTATCAAAGCACTTACACTAATAAAATTTATAGAAATGTATAAAATGCGTATACTAGGATATACATTACATCTGTTTTTTTGAGGGAGGAAATAACTAAAGAGCATATTACTGTTATTGGTATGCTACTATCACGCACGCACAAACATACGGGCGCGCGTGTAGGTGTATGTCTAAAGTCGGTGACCAGGTAGAATTGATAGTGTTGGACAAAATGCCTTACGCTATTATTTTCCGAAACTTCACGTTCTGAATTCAATTCAATATATATATACATATGTATAAGAAACTGAGATGACAAAGGAATAAACAATTATCTTATGTATTTCAGTAGCTTGCAGCTGTTCCTGCTAACAAGATGCAGTGGACTCATGACTGAGTGCCTGAATAACACGTTATAGCATCATCAGAGCTTCAAATAAGAAGCGAAATTTATTCAAGAAAAGAACTACATTCTTCCCAAATAAATTACACTTCATATTCGAATCTCCCGTGAAGCTATTAGATGTTACTCAGGCATTCAACTATGAGTCCACTGCATCTTATAGCAGAAACAGCTACAAGCTGCTGAAGTTCATAAGATAATCGGTTATTCCTTTGTCATCTCAGTTTCTTATTACCGCTCTGTACTCGACTAACGCTTCTTTCTTACACATATGTATATTGAGTTCTACACCAGGTTATTAGTTTCACAATGCTTATGCGAAATACACACACACACACATATGGGGTGGGAGTGTAGTAAGAAGCTTGCTTCCCAACTACATGGTACTGAGTTCATTCCAAGTGCGTGGAAACTTGGGCATGTGTCTTCTACTATAGCCTTGGGTCGACCAAAGACTTGTGAGTGGAATTTGGTAGACAGAAACTGAAAGAAGCCTGTCGTATATATATATATGTGTGTGTGTGTGTGTAAATACAAAATGGGACAAGAAAACATCCAGATAGACGATACAAAGAAAACAAGGATGGCTCATTCGGAGTTTTCTTTCCTCATTCGAGTTCCAGATCATCTCCAATCTGGCCAGCCCCAAGGAAAAACTCTTTTACTTATTTCAGTCATCTGAATGCAGCCATGCTGGAGTACCGCCTTTAGTCGAACAAATCGTCACCAGGACTTATTCTTTGTAAGCCAAGTACTTATTCTATCAGACTCTTTTGCCGAGCCGCTAAGTTACGGGGACGTAAACACTCCAGCATTGGTTGTCAAGCGATGGTGAGGAGACAAACACAGACACACAAGCACCCACACATACACACATATATATATACGATGGGATTCTTTCAATTTCCGTCTACCAAATCCACTCACAAGGCTTTGATTGGCCCGAAGCTATAGTAGAAGACACTTGCCCAAGCTGTTACGCAGTGGGACTGAACCTGGAACCATGTAGTTGGGAAGCAAGCTTCTTACCATACAGCCACTCCTGCGTCTATGTCCAATTAATGTTTGAACAGTTTCAATATTTACTAATCACCTCATATTTATTGTGATGGACACAAAAGAGTTGTTGATGCGAAACAGCGAATTCATTGCTTCCCAGTGTCACATTTGAGAATCATAGTTTAGGCCTCCTTAGGGAGACCAATCTTTCTACAAATGGAAGGATTTTAACTATAGCAAAGTATACAAAATATAACAGCAATTTCATTAATTGGAATAATTCATTTTGTTGACGCTTTATATATTTACAACGGTACTGTGTATACAGTAAAGATACTGTTGAGCTATGCAGTGTTTTTTGCTGCTACCACACACATCAAATACGCACGCACAGTAAGGTAAGAGAGCAAAAAATAATCATTCATGTGGAATGGAAATGAAATTTTTGAGATAACTTACTTGCACATTTGCCGAAAGAGTGATTCGTAGCTTCCTTTGTTCTGTTTCAAATCATTCAGATACATAGCAGCAGATTCCTTCGGTGGAGCATGAATGTGTTTGTATCGTAGTAAGTCTTGACCAGAAATCCATCGAAATATAACACGGACTTTGGCCACATCAGTTTTAGCTGGTTTCAACAAATAATTTACCAACTCAGAGAGCTCAGCAGCGTGAAGTTCAGTTGGAGCCTGCAGATACAGAAGTAAACATGGAGTTAATTATAATTTTTTTTATTATGATTATTAATATTATTATTGTTGCATAAGGCGGCAAGCTGGCGGAATCGTTAGCACACTGGACGAAATGCTTAGTGGTATTTCGCCCGTCGCTATGTTCTGAGTTCAAATTCTGCGGAGGTCGACTTGGCCTTTCGTCTTTTAGGGGTCAATAAATTAAGTACCAGTGAATCAATGGGATCGATGTAATCGACTAGTTGTTCCCTCCCCTCAAATTTCAGGCCTTGTGCCTATAGTGGAAAGGATTGTTGCTGTTGTGATGATGGTGGTGGTGGTTATTATTGTTGTTGTTGTTGCTGCTATTATTATTATTATTATTATTATTATTGCGTGAGAGAGCAGTGTATGCCATCAAAGTGACACTGAGATAAAATATACGAAGCCCAGCATACCCACTATGACTACCCGTCTGATAAGGGTACACCAGGCACATGCATCACGACCATATGTGCGCGACATAGTGATCTCATATCAAGATAAACAGTGACCTTGCAGGTGGGGCCCAGATAGAATTTTCTTCAGCTCGCGTAGCCCATCCTGCTCAAAAGGTCCCTGAATAAGGGTTGCTTAAGGATGATGAACAAAACACCCATGATTCCGAAAGTGAATTATCCAAACCTCAAAGAATTCCTCTCAACACATGGCTATGATGCTCCCCCACTACTTCTGCTCGTGATCAGAGATGCACTTATCGTCAACCACTAAGGGACATGCTCAATTGGTTAAGGTCATGCAAATCTGTTGTATTGAGCAGAATATTTGCTGTAGCCCATCTTTTATACCAAGACAAAACAATGTACATGATAAAACATCCAGTCAGTTAAGATTATGATCCATGAGAGCCTCTGCCTGGTACTGCGTCAGGGTATTTATCATTATTATTATTAGTATTATTAGTATTATTATGATTGTCGTTTTGGTTATTGTTGCCGTTGTCATATGCTATGAGCAGACGTGCCTAAACGGCAAAGGATTTTTAATACTATCTCGTTCTAATTTACGTAAGAAATGTTTGGAAATTATTTTGATGAGTTAAGATTGGAGAACTTTTGTGTGGCGACCCCGTTTACGTTGGATAAGATAAGTATGGTTTATACGTTCATGTTCTAGATTATATAAACATGGTTTAGAAGAAACACATGATGACAGTTGCGAAAAAGTACCTGCCAACAATAGTCCATCATCTTGCACCGATTAGAAGCCAGTGTAGTTTAGAGAAAGGTAGCAACCGAATCGCAAAAATGAAGTGGGCGAATGCAAGGAAAAAGTAAAATATGCCCAACTAAAAATGATTATAATGCACGTTGGGAAGTCCTCGTAATAAACTGGAGAATCCTGCGATATCCTAATGAGAAAGCATTCGTCGAAATGATGAAGGATTCACGGATATATTTTTCACGGAGGAGTTCAACACGAATCTGCAAAACAATCTCCAGAAGGGTCATGTCGATGATATGCAAAATTTGTTGGAATTGTTTGCTGATCTAATCCAACCTGAGTGTTGACTTGGTATTTCTGTTTTAAACATAGGAGTTTACGATTCTTCAAAAAAAAATTTAATTCGCAGACTCAGTTTTTTGCATCAACCTGATCATAAACACTAGGTCTCTAGTTTTCATGGTCATTAATTCCTATATCGAAGGAAACAATTCAAAAATAAAAATAGAAAGTTACAGCAGGTTGCCTCTTCCAAACAGAGGAGCGAAAATATGAAAAAAAAAACGAAATTTGTTATTCATTTATTTATTTATTCATTCGTTCTTTCATTCATTCATTCACTTATTGTGAAATATCTTAATTTTCGATACTTAAAATACAAATCCGAAGAAAGTTTTGAAAACATTGAGTCGTTTAGATTATAGCTAGATAAGGTATTCTATAGACCAGTGCATAGGGATAACATAGGTTGTCAACAACTTAAAATAATCAACTGCTCAACTTAAAATGATCGGCTACACAGGGCCCCGATTACTGTGAACTGAGCGCATCTTTCCCAGCACGTCGAGCTTACAGAAAGTGAATTAGTTGACCGGGAGTAAACGTCAACAACAAATGAGGATACTCCCTTTTCAGGGCGATAAGAGTAGAAACGATAAGATATGAAAGCAGCGATAGAGAAAACTAGATTAGAGGGTGTCTGGGGTATAATAGTAAAAATAGTACACCCATCCCAATTAATGAATAGTAAGTCGTCAGGAAATGCTAAAAGAATGTCCTCGTCAGATTATGTTGCAAACTCGACAGCAGGGTTTAAGTACGAACCAGACGAAGGAATTACTTTCGAGGCTTACTATAGAAGATACGAACAAATCTTCAATAAAGATTTGGTCGACGATATGTAAACGCGTTTAATCTTTAAAACAAAAAACTGACAGCAGGAGAATGTACTCGCGAAAAATAGACATATTGTGTAAATTTTTTAGTGAGAAAAGCTCATTGCTCAATACACGTTGGGAATGTTTGAACCTAGAAGAGAACAACATTTGTTGGTAGAGTTAACCGGGAAGGTGAAAATTTTAAGCTGGACGAATTAATGCCAGATATGTTCAAGTGCCTGATATTTACTCAGGGACTAACTGTAGAGAAAGACGCTGAAGTAAGAACAAGAATTCTCGCTAAGCTGAAACAAAACCGAGCTGTAACCTTACAACCAGTGTCAAAAGAGTGTGAAAGAATAATAAATCTAAGACACGACACAGACAATTGAACTTAAAGATTGCTCTCAAGTGAAACAAATGTGAAATAGGCAGAATAGAAATTATGTGTGTACTAAAATACAGTACAAACAGCACAAGAATCAGGAAACAAACCGATGTTTTATATGTGGAGGTCTGCACCAGAGAAAAAAATTGCCCATTTAAGAAAGCAGAATGCTTCCGTTGTGGAAAAATTGAACACATAAAAACGCATTGTAAAACCAAGATGACAAAACGTTGGAACAAAAGAAAAAGAATAATCAGTATATAATCGAAAGAAAATGGTAATATAACAAAGAGAAAATGTGTAAATAGGAAAATTAAAAATATAAGAGTTAGACACTGGAAGTGATATTACCATTATGAACGAAAAAAAACTTAGAAGTATATCGGTAAGCCAAAATTAAGTAAATCTACAAAAGTAGCACATAGTGTTACGGATAAAAGATTGTATTTTGTCGGTGAATTTGTGTGTAATGTAACAGTTTGTGACCAAATGAAAACGGTAAAAATATATGTGCTAAAATACTCAGTTAATCTATTCGGCATAGAGTGGATGGAACTATTCAAATTGTGGAATACGCCCACAAGTGTTTTGCGTGGGAACATAGTCGGTTCAGTCGAAGGTTTAAATGAGGCTGAGGGACTGAAACAAAAAATAAAATATTTATTTCCAGACGTTTTATCGGATAAAATTGGGCTGTTACACGAAAACAAAGGCAATTTTTTTTTACATAAACTGTTTTTTACATAAGCTGTTTGACATCCCAGACGCGATGGTGTCTGATAATGAAACACAATTTGAGTCTTTTGAATTTAAAAAGTTCTGTAAAACGTTCGCTGTAGAACATATAACTATGGCACCATACCGTCTCAGATCTAACGGACAAGCAGAACACTTTGGTGATATGTTCAAGAGAACCCTAAGAAAGTCGAATAAGGAAGCCACGGGAGAGGTATCTCTACAACAATTCTTAGGAGTATACCGTGTTGACACCAAATCCAAATACACCAGCAGATGTGTCATCAACGGAGCTGATGTTTGCAAGGAAAATAAAATCAGTCTTCGTCAAATTGCTATCGGGTGAGAAAAAAAACTTACAAGGAAAAAATATGCCAAGATTTTTCAGAATTGAAAAGGTGTTTGTGAAGCCATATAAGAACGGAAAACAGGGTTGGGAGGATTACCAAACGCATAGGTAAAATGCTCTACTTGGTAAAAAGTAGAAAAAGCTATACAAGAGACACAACTGAAAAAAAGATTCGTTGAGAGCGAACCCAAGAGAATGGAAGAACCAACGGAATGGTTATATGATACTTTTCAAGTACCAATGCAACTATAGATGATTAAACCCAGGCGCACATGCGTAGGAAAAAGAAAATGTACGGAGTACCTGGAAGTGGTTGGCAAATGGGAAAAAATATTGAATGTATAACTTCGAAAAAAAGAACTCAAAAACGAGGTGAGGTGATATAAAAAATATTGTTATTAAAAGACAACATGTCCTAAGACAAAATGGAAAATTTAAAAGGGGAGATGTTGTGTGGATAATAGTAATGATGGTACACCCCTCCCACGTGACGAGGGATATGTAATAGTCGCTATAAATAAGTTGAGGTTCGTCAGTATAAAGAGAGAGTACGAAGTAGACGGTCATAGATAGTCGTGGTCTTACTTGTCTTACTAACTATACTGCTATACTTGAGTGGACGTTATAACAATCCGACATTAAGGATTACAATAGAAGCAGACTTAGAAGATTTGCACAGAAAATGCAACCTATATGCTTGCAGTAAGATTAAATCTTGACTAATTCTCAAAGCGAAACAGGATGGCTGCGTTTCTAAAATGCTAAGCTAGGCTTCAAGACAAATAGGGAACGAAAGCTATTCGATAGGCCCAAGTGGCAGAGGCACAACATGATTAGAAAGCCATAGCTAGTCTTTGGTGGATCACAATGAATGCTTGTTACTCGGTTCCAGGCAGATATGCGTGGCTTTTCGGTGGCACTATGCACAATTGTTCGGAAAGAGTGGGACGGGGGCTAAAATGCAGGATGGACTTTAGTGCCTAACTCTGCAACCAGCAGCGACTCTTGGTGGGGCATCGGAGCGTTGTGGAAATTAAAGGAAACCATGTTTGGCTGCACGAGGGACAAATGGCTTGGTTTGGTTGGCCTTCCTTACGAGTTTTACGCTAATATGTCAGAATTGTTCGGCGATCTCGTAGCAAGCGTTCATGGAACTAGCAACAGAATGGGAAAATTCCCAGTCCTCTGATCCGAGGTGAGATGGCACTGCTGAGAAGGACCCGAACGAGGGTGAGACGCAGATAATGCCATACAAGACAGACAAACCACGACGACCTCTATCTTGTGTGACACATCATAGAGAGGGATATTAATAAACCTGGCACGGGTGATAAGTTCGGCCATCGGTATTTGGCAGCTGTCTTCAAAGCGGTCAGTCATCTGGTTAAATGGCCACCTATCAGAACCATTCAGTCTGACCGCCGAGATTGTTCATTCTTGATTCTTCTGTATGTATTGACGCTGGAGCCATGAGTGTGAAAGCCAGGGATAGTGAGGTGCATTCTGCGCAAACTAAGATATGCAGATGATCCGTGTTGGCATATGCATGAAACGTTACCATAATAGTGTTAGAGAAGGAACAAATCGACCTAAGGGAATACGTGGCGTTGATAGGAGCGAAAATTAACCAGGAAAATTCAATAGACCTGCAGCTTGACACCTGAACATAATCGTAGAGTCCTGGATGGACAGATCGGTTTAATCCAGATCTCCAAGTGAACAAGACATCGTTGACACTACTGATTTCATCTGCCCTCCAAAAGTTTTGTTTTTTATCATACAGGGTGTCCAACGAAAACCATCCGGGGCCCATGGATAATTTGCAGAAATCCCTGTCCTGGTATTGCTACCAAGAGACATTGCCGGTTTGAGGTAAACTCTAATGTACGATGATACCGACAGCCGGATCTGTCTGAGAAATGCGCAGAGCGATGAAACTTCTGCACGTGCTCATCCAGTGCCCGAGAATTTCTGACTTCTGAGTTTATGTTGATCACATGTTGTTACGTGCAGGGCGGATCTCACTGATTTCATTGACCAGCTCCGTAAGCCTAATTCTATCGGCATAAAAAACATGAATGTCTACGTAAATGTTTATTGACCAATCAACATCCGCTAGCATGTAGCAATTCACAGTAAGGAGATTAAAGAAAGTTATGCAAATTCCTGTCAAATTGTATTTTCATAGGATTGGGAAAATTTTCCCAGAGTTATATAAAAGTTGGAATATAGAACCCTCGAGTTGAACTACCTTAGACGCTGCACGGAAGTGCGCTCTCACTTTCTTCTGCATGATTTTTGCTTAACATACTTGGTATTTCATGCTCGGCAAAGGGTAATATCACCGTTGTGCTGTAATACCGACATACATGCATACATTTCTATATACGTGCAAATATCTTTCCATTAAATTAACTGCATTATTCTGTTTATATTAACTATATGTTAGCAAATATGTTTTCCGATATAATTAATTCACTTCTGCATTTTTAAACTATAACTGTTTCTGCTTGAAATAATAAATACATAAAAATACATATCATTTATTGTTGGATCGTTCCTATCTATGAACGTAGACTCTTACTTCTACATCTTACTCCTCATCGTCTACCTAATTACCTGAATTTTTAATTCAAATAGCTATATTGTAAGAAGAGATTACAGAAAATCTATTTCTGTTTCCATTCCAGGTACTAAAATGCATCGCAAAAAAATTGAATACCTATATGCTACCGTGTCTGTGGTATTTGTGTGAGCATTGTTGTTGTTGTTAGCGTCACTTAATTTAGTAATATATACTTGAAATAATTTCCTTAACACAAACAAAATAGCCCGGGCAATTGTCTTCTTAATTTATGTGTAGACAACTTATGATTTAGAAAGGTCATTCAGTGTAATTCTCGAAATAAACAGCTTCGTAAACTCTCATTAAATAATCAAGGATAATATAATTCTAGGTTTTTGGCGCATACAAAACAATAGGAGTAAAGAAATGCGTTTTACATTTAAAGTACAGATTGCATAGACGTCACGCAACAAGAAACAAAAGAATAAAACGATATATATTGGGTCATCCCATAAATAATGCGGTTTTTCAATTGCATGTACTAAAAGTCGGAAGAGGACGGAATAAACTACCTGCATCAATTACTATAAAAGCATGTAGTAATTTTACCTTGTGCTTATTCTTAGTGCAAGTTTTGCAGAGTGCAGTTCGATTTTAACATTTATTTTTTCAAAGCTATAATGGAAGTGACAAAGGAGCATATTCGGCATGTTTTCCTTTATGAGTTCAATAAAGGCAACAACGCAATGAAAAGTGCGAGGAATGTTAATGCAGTATATGAAGATCGGACAATAAGCGTAAACCAGTGTCAACGGTGGTTCCAGAAATTCCGAACCGGAAACTACAGCCTAGAAAATGAGCCTCATCCTGGAAGATCTGTAGAGCTAGACGAGGACGTCCTGCAAAACCCTCGTGGAACAAAATCCCATCGTAACTGTTGAGGAACGAGCAGAGAAGCTTGGATTTGGTCATTCAACCAATCATTCAAGTCAGCGCTAGAAGGAAAATGACCATCTTTGGTTTCTAGACGAAAGGTGTTCTTCCACTAGGATAATGCTTAGACACATACAGCGAGGATGTCATTCCAAACGCTGGAACAGTTTGAATGGGAAACGATGCCCTACCCACTATATTCGCCGGATATTGCCCTATCTGATTATCATTTATTCTGCAGTCTTCAAAATCATTTGAACGGAAAAATATGAATTCTGTAGACGAGGTAGGAACAGTACTGGTAGAATATTTTTCGTCACAGACAAGTGAATTTTGGAAGCCTTCAGAACACGTGGAGGGCATGTTCTAAGATGGGTGAATTAAAATTAAATAATAATTGAAGGACAGGTGTCAAATCATGACGAAGTGACACCTGCCCTTCAATTGTTATTTATTTGTACATATATATGTATATATAT
>NC_068987.1:38904218-38905064 GCF_001194135.2 Octopus bimaculoides
TTTTATATGTATCAACCTTGAGGCTGCGGCCATACTGAGGCACCGCCAGTGTAATCACCTTTTAATTGGCCAATTTTATGGGATTGGCTTCTGGTAAAAGAGGGAGTTCTTGCTTCCTGGATGATGAAATATCTTTCCGGCTACAGAGAGCAACTGATTCCTTCCGCTCTCTTCAGTCTCGTGTCTGGTCCTAGCATGGCATCACAAAGCAAACAAAGAATTGCTGTGTACCGTACTGACATCGCACCTTTACTCGTGTGAGACATGGACCCTTTACAAACGTCATGTAAAGGTCATTGAACGCTTCCATCAGAGATATCTGAGACACATTATGAATGGTGACTAGACCTTAAAAATTCCAGACACACAGATCTTGAGGAAAGCTGATATCTTGAGTATTGAGGCGATGGTGCACAAGCCTCGGCAACGCTGGACTGGACACCTTATTAGAATGAAGGATAGCAGGATCCCTAAACAGATGCTATATGGGGAACTTCTTAGTGGAAGGCTGCGATTTAAGGACTGTGATATGCAGGAGACCGACTGGGAGAGCAATGCCTGTCATCGCCACAGATGGAGAAAGCAGGTTTAGGAAGGAGTCGACACCTTAGAAAGAGCACGTATGCTTCATGAAGAATTTAAGCCTTCTGCTCGAAAGCGCACTGCTAGCGTAGTGAATGGAGAAGACTTGGTTTACAATGTTTGCAGTCGTGTATACTTGTCAAGAGCAGAGCTCATTAGTTAACAACGAAGCCGCAAATGCAAAATATAAGTTAGTCATAGAACGCAGATTCTTCCTAAAGGTCAGCAATGGTCTTCCTCGGTCACGAGTGGACGGCCATCATA
>NC_068987.1:38905249-38906482 GCF_001194135.2 Octopus bimaculoides
ATATATATATATATATATATACGGGATCTAGTTTTTTCATTCGCAAAATATGCACTTTTTAAAAGGAAGTAAAAAATCTGAAAATCGGCTATAATAATGTCGCCTTCTAGTCTCATTGCTTTGAAGGTATGATGTTGTGGAGAAAAAAATTGAAGAAGAAAGGTGCAGAGGTTTAAAAATCGAAAATCTGGGTATTTTTAGCCAATAGCGAGACAAATTTTCTGCGTTTAGCGGTGTAGTGTCAACTTTAAGGTTGTACCCTGTGAAATTTATAGTTTAGCGTCTGACCGGTTTGTAGGTTTCTAAATAAACAGAAATACCTAATTTCAATGTAGGTTTCTAAATAAACAGAAATACCTAATAAAATTAAAATGTATCATCTTACTGTTTCTTTTATCTCTTCATTGATTGTATATTTTTATCATTTTTTAATATTCGTTATGTTAATATATTTGTCTGCATGTGTTTACTTTATGCGTACTTCAGTATTATGTATACCTGTCATGTATTTATGTACATCATTAATATATAAGTGCATGTGTGCGTGTGTGTGTCTGTGGAAAGAGGGCGTCTGTCTTCAAAACTTCAAAGTTGAGTAAAGTTTTCATGCTTGGTTTTGTAAACTACGATAAGAATAACACCGGTCAATAAAGAATTTGTCCTAAGGAAAAGAATAACTGTATCCTTTATGTTTTTGCAAGTAGAATTCAAAAGTAATGTCAAATTGTCTGTATCACATACAGTTTCGCTGTTCCACGATATCCCTCTCAGTTCCTGTTACGTGTGCTAAATTTCAGTTAAACTGTTAAAATGTGAAGCTAACGGTTTAAGAAATACTCCGAATTTAATTTTTTATGAATAGAATTAACCTAATGAAATCATAAATCCAGCTCTCTGAGACAATGGGTCCCAAAAATATATGAAATGAAAACTATGTAAAAATACAATGTTTGAAAAAATCAACATAGACAACAGCAGCACAGACAACAGTGAACCACAACACAGCGTGTGGTTGTCGTCGTAACAAGCTGCTAATGCCACGCTGTCTGTTGATTAGCTAAAATTACAAAAATTTTCCAAATTTAATTCCAAATAACATCAGATTCTCTAATTTACGAGATAGCTTAATTGGTTGGTCGTAATCAAAATTCAGAGCTCCATCGGTACACCAAAATTTAAAGCAATCTGAGCAAAATTTGCGAATGAGAAAGACTAGATCCTATATACGCACGC
>NC_068987.1:38908701-38911545 GCF_001194135.2 Octopus bimaculoides
ATACTTATACATATATATATATGCACATATATATATGTACATATATACATGTACATATATACATGTTCATATATATATACATATATATAGATACATATGTACATATATATATATTTACATATTTATATAAACATATATATACATATATATATACATATATATATATACATATATTCAAATGAGGTTTGCTAATTTTTCACCCAATATCTCGCTTATTTCTATTTAAAATGTTATTTTGAAATGTTATTTTGATCATTCCAGCGTGTTTCTAAGACTGTTTTATGCTAGAAATCAAAGTTTCATTTAAAAAATTCCAGTTAATAGAATTATGAGAGGTAATGGGTTAAGATTGGTTGAGGGTTTGTGGTATGGGAAGTACGAATTATTGTGTAAGTTAAGTGTAATATCTAAAAAGTTAGCTTTCGTTACATTACCATCAAAAACGATGCCTAAGCCCATTCTACGGAAAAACTTAACTAAACTAATCTTAGCCTTTTCTACTTTTTGGTTAGAAAGATTTTGAAGGTAGAGTAGTCACGATATAGACCTCCATTGATGCTTGGGAACTGGTCTGCCATTTCATAAAGTATATACCTACCAAATCAGCTATTTGTTCTGAATCAGAACTTCCCATCGTGACATCAAAACCATCACGTGTATCTTTACGGACCCACAGCTTGTTATCAAAGTGGACATCTACGGTCGAACCACAAAAGAAAAGAATGTTCTCTAAGGGAATTCAGCGAATTATGTTCTCTAACCGGCTACAGTTACTGCAATGAATTATCTTCTGCATAATTGTTTCCGGTATTTAGCGCGCCAGAGCTGAGACTTTTGAAAATAACTCCAATGTAATCGGTAGAATTGTACACATGTCTAATTTTATGTTGGACAATTCGTGTATTGTTCTGCAAATTATATTGAATTGAAGGTTCGTACTGATGAGCCACGGATGGGTTGTGTAAGTAAAAATTACATTAATCCATCAATGTGCGAAACCTAGTCTACGATTAATTCTTTATTTACTATATTTTCATTTGTCTTGCCCGTTCATGTTCTGGTTTGCGCTGAATTCCCCTAGAGAACATTCTTTTCTTTTGTGGTTTGACCGTAGATGATCTATCTCTAGCATAAAGGATGTCCACTTAGTGGTCATCCCTTCTCATATAGATAGATAGATAGATAGATAGATAGATAGATAGATAGATAGGTAGACATCAGCATTATGAGTACCCAGCAGTGTTTAGACATAAGCGAACTTTAGGTTCGTAATATGTTTGTGACATATTGCAACTTCTAAGGGCGAATTCACTGAAGCTATCATGGATAAAAACTCCCTCGCATAGTAAAATACTGTAAAGACATATCTGTCCCTGTCGGATTCTGAAACGAGTGTCGAACGGCTAAAGAGCTAGAAACATGTCGGCAGGGAGCAATGCTGAACAAACTTTTTTTCACCATAAAAGAGAATTTTTTTTCTCCACAGTAACTGCAGTGAATTTTGCTTTTAGAAGTTGAGATATGTCACAGAGATATTTTAACTGAAGTGCGCATATATATATATATATATATATATATATATATATATATATATATATATATATATTAATTGAGTTTTTACCCGTAATTTTGGATTTTATCCCTAATATTATTATTATTATTATTATATATATATATATATATATATTTACTGTTCTGTACAGGTGAGATCAATAAATATGTATTCCATTTGGTGAGAAAGAAATATTGTTTAATAAACACAGCATATATTTTTTATGAATTACTAATAGCCTGGTACACCAGACTTGTTATAAAATGCTCTCTGAGTCGTTTCCATAGCATGAAACTATTAGTACCTCATCAAGATATATATTGTGTTTATTAGGTGAATTAAGTTAGAGGTTGTAACACTGTCTAAGTGATACTTTATGCAATGAATTCACTGGCGTATTATCTATATTTAATCATGAGCATTGGTATTAATGCGCATAGATGATAGATAAATTAACTGACAAATAGTATCCTCTTACTGTCCAGACCTGTCCTACTCCTGACCCGGGGTTGCTTTAGGTATACTGCCTACTTATAATGCCAAGTAAAATACATACGAAATCAATAAATAGTAAATTACAGTCAACTGTGATTATTTAGTTCTATAACTACCGGTTTTCTGATTATATTTCTTACATTTTATTTTATTTTCTGACTTAACCAAATTACTCATATAGTTATTATGTATTTAACCCACGCCTTCCCCCCCAGTATATAGGAATGTAGGACTAAGTATTATAACTATCCCAATTCTATTTCTCAATTCTAGTCGGTCGAAAGTTTTCCAGTGGGTCAGCATGTAGCATTAATTGACTATCACAGTTCTCAATTTCTCTTTTCTCTTTTTTTAACTTTATTTTATTTACTTTTCCGCTCCGATGAAGTTCCGTGATTCAAATGGGCATAATTACTTACAATGATAACTATTATTATTATTATTATTATTATTATTATTATTATTATTATTATTATTATTATTATTATTATTATTATTATTATTATTATCATTATAGCCTTTCCCTTGGATAACAGAGGTGGCGTGGAGAAGTATACGTATGTATATATATATATATATACGTATATAGATATATACATATATATACATATATATACGTATATTTGTATATATATATATATATATATATATACATATATATACATATAAATATACATATATATACATATATATATATATACACATATATATACATATAAATATATATATATATACATATATAAAATAAAACTTACTTGGAAGAGGATGCGTGGCGTTCAATCATATAATGATATAAA
>NC_068987.1:38911861-38912702 GCF_001194135.2 Octopus bimaculoides
ATATATATATATGCATATATACATACGTATATATACATACGTACATCTATACGTATATATATAAGCATATGTGTGCACAGGACGTCATGAAACGTATATATGTACATATATAAACATATTATAAATAAGGGAAAAGAAAAAATTTCAATGCCAATATGCTGAGAAATAGACTTTATATCGTCAATCACCACATACAATATTTTTTTCACTATAAATACCCAGCGTGCTGAAAACGAGGAAAGCAAGCTAACCGACATTTTTTAAAATTCGTTATCCCCGCATCAGACCGATTTCTTGATTAATCCATAAAGGATTCTTCCTTCGTCAGCGGAGAATACGATAATAAATAGGATAGTGACATACACCGACGGAAAAAGGAGATGCAAAGTCATGTGTACATTTAAGTACCCCAAATATATCTAAATAGAAATCTGTTGCAAGACTCAACACACGTAAAGTGGTCACCAGTTCCGAAGTGAATGGTAATAAATTGACTTCTGATATAGGGTAAAAATTGTTTTCAAAAAATGTCATCAGTGACCAGTATATTAAAATACCTTTTAAGGTGAAAATTATAGACAATTATGAATAAGGGCAAAAGAAAAAGTTTCTATGCCAATATGCTGAGAAATAGACTTTACATCGACAGTCACCACATACAATATTTTTCACTTTTCACTTTAAAAGGTATTATATTATCCTGGCGTCCGATGAAATTTTTTGAAAAAATGTTTATCCTATATCAGAAGTCTATATATATACACATATATACATATATATATATATATTTGTTTTGCAAGATTTTTTATGTGAAATCGTGTGTTGAAACAGATGTTGTACT
>NC_068987.1:38913233-38914757 GCF_001194135.2 Octopus bimaculoides
ATATATGTATGTATATATATATAGATAGATAGATAGATAGATAGATAGATAGATAGATAGATAGATAGATAGATAGATAGATAGATAGATAGATAGATAGATAGATAGATAGAGATATACATATAGATATACATATATATATATATATTTGTTTTGCAAGATTTTTTATGTGAAATCGTGTGTTGAAACAGATGTTGTACTTGGGGATGGTCATATTGCCAGTTTAGCCAATAAAAACACACGCACTGTATATTTGGTGTTAATTTGCTTCAGCTTTATATTACATTAATCTTAACCTTAATCTTATATATATAAATGAGATGTATTAGTATCTAGAAGACTAAACTTTAAGAACTTAGCTAAATCCTTATTTAATATATTAAACTCCAACTTCTCTCATCAACATAAAAGAATATTACTCTATCTTTAATAGATCTACCCTGAAGCTATCCTATTCCACCCCACCCAACTTCCAGTCTACCATAGTAGCCTCAAATAAACAAAAGCTTTCTCTCTACTATTAAAACTCATACAATAACTCTGAATACACGAGCACTCAACATATACACAGCTCCAGCATTGAACCCCATACGTTAGACTACAACCATAACCCAACCTATCTTACTAACATTATCCAGAATACTACCAAAACTTTCACCACCGTTACAGAATAATTACCAACAACGATAGCAATAATAATGGTAATATTAATAATACCGTTCTATCCCCATCTCTAACCTCTACTCTGAGAGTTAGTACCTCCCCCATTCCTGAAATTAATCCCTAAAATATACCCACTTGTAACTGCTGCCCGGGATCCATCTGCCCTCTACAAACCCGTTGTAGATCTAATGTAATTTATAAATGCACCGTCCTCAACACATTACACAATTCTACAGCTATATATACAGGATCAACCATAAATTTTAAACAGTGATATGCCGCTCATCTCAATTCTTTTAGATACCTGAAACAGTAACTCCACAACACTCACCAGTCACATCATCTCAAAAATAGAAATATTTCCTACATTTTGTCATGGTCCATAATAGATTCCGGGACTCCATACCAAGGTTAACACATAGCTTGTAAGCTATGCCTAAAAGAGGCATTCCATATATTAAAACACAACTCCTCAATACTACTAAATAAATATAAGAGGTCCTAGGTACATGTAACCATCACTTTTTTCATACCTTCAAATTTTACCACAAAATCTAGATGCAACCTAAATAACCACACAGCATATATCCACAACAACCCAGTTTAACTTCCCTTTATTTCCATTTTAATTTTTAATCTTTAATTTTTTGACTCCCCTATCTTACTTTAAGGATTTCAATCATTTAACACTACATATATGGACATGCAAGCGGATACATGTGCGTGTGTGTAAATGTGTGTGCATGTATATTTGCGTATGTATGTATATGTGGGTATATGCATGTATATATATACATATATATATGTGTGTTTGTGTGTGTGTGCATATGTATATACAAATGCATAAAGTGTGTGTATGTG
>NC_068987.1:38914767-38918047 GCF_001194135.2 Octopus bimaculoides
TATCACAGTAACCTATACAATCGGATACGTCTATTTATAGAAATTTGACATCCTTGTATCCTTCCCTCCACTTTAAATTTTACTACTAAAACTACTACTCACTTTGGTATCACCCCCACCTTTTCACTACCCATCCCTTATCACCCCTACTCACATATCTCACACTTATTCACTCCTTACCTTCTCATCTCTTCCTAACTCTCCCCACCCCTCTTCTATCCTCCCCTCACATTATCTTGACCACTAACTAGCACTCCTTTTCTCACTTCTTTCACCCTTTCTCCACTTTTTCTTTTTTCTTCACTTTTTCACATTTTCTCTCTTTTTTCTTCTTTCTCCTTTTTTGTTTTTTTCTCTCTTTTTCTCATTTTCTCTTCCTGCTTTCATTTTGACCTATTTCCTCATTCTAATCATACACATCTCTCCCCACCATCTATCCACAATTAATACTACCAGTACACTCCCAAATTTTCATTCACACCACAAGACCCTTTCGAACGAGCAACACAGAATCCACGGCTCCATACTTTGAAATGGAACTTACATACCATGTACAGGAAGCATTTTCTTCAACCATAGCAATATAGAGATAGAAAGAATTAACAAAAAACTTCTTGAAAAATATTGGTTCATCCATTACCATTGAGGAGGATCATAAAGGACGTTACGATCGACCTTAATACTCATTTGTATAGGTCATGTAAGTCTCATTAGGAAGTAATTTCTTACATACCATGTACAGGAAGCATTTTTACCACTTCTATACACCACTTTCCTCGAGTAATGGAACTGCAACAATATCTTTACATATTTTATTTCTACTTTCATTCTTTTATTTCCCTCTATATTCCCTATCTCTTCCTTTTCATAAAAACTCCTTACTTCGAACTCAAATATTTACCTCTATTAAACCAACTCTCATCTTTTCTGATGAAGTGATATCCATAATATCCCAGAAACAACTGTAAGATTATATCTACATCTTTTTTCCTTATAAATGTCATGAAAACTACTCACAGCCTTGGCTTTGTTACCTCATTTTGTCTAATACATATGTGCGTGTGTGTGTGTGTGTATGTGTGTGTGTGTGTGTGTGTGTGTGTGTGTGTGTGTGTGTGTGTGTGTGTGTGTGTGTGTGTGTGTAATACAAAAATGGGAGAAGAACGCAAAACATCCAGACAGTTAGGTCATAGAAAAAAGGAACAAGAAAACATCCAGACAGAAGACACAAAGAAAACAAGTTTTCTTTCCTCAGTCGAGTTCCAGATTATCTTTGAAATTTCGGTTGGTTATACTCGAGATTGATCCAATCTGGCCAGCCCAAATGAAAATCTAAGCTAAGAGCACTAGATTTCTTGGAAGAAAGCAGCGAATGTATACGAAAACAAGGACGGGAGAAAAACGGAGAAATGGTACACAAATACAAATAACAGGTGGTACACAAATACAAATAACAATGGTACACAAATACAAATAACAGGTGTCTTTCGACTAAAGACGAATTAAACTAAGCTGATAAGCTTTGACAGGCACAGGGAAGAATATAGATGCTGCACGGATGGTAGTCGAACTAAGAAAGAAAGGTCAGGCTTGGCCGAACACCGGTCACGTGGAGGGGGAGAGAAGAGAGAGAGGTAGAGGCTGAGGGATAGAAGAATTAAGGAGGGGCGAGAAAAAAGGAAAAGTCACAACATAAGGTGGATTACAGCAGATTACTTCCTAATGAGACTTACATGACCTATACAAATGAGTATTAAGGTCGATCGTAACGTCCTTTATGATCCTCATCAATGGTAATGGATGAACCAATATTTTTCAAGAAGTTTTTTGTTAATTCTTTCTATCTCTATATTGCTATGGTTGAAGAAAATAAATAGTGCATCGTTTCTATATAGACCACCTGCAATGTCTGAAAAATCAATCTTTAATATATTCAAAGTATAATTACCTACTAAATTTGTGACCTGCACCAAATTGCTAGATCCCATAGTTGCATCGAAATCATATAACAAATCCCTCGAAATTCAGTTTCCATCGAAATTAATAAGGGTTCTCTTATAGAATTATATCGCTCTCCTTCCTAGATAATTCGTTTCAAAAGTGTAAGGTTAATATTTTAATAGTAGCTGTCTATATATCAACTTGAACAAATTTATACCTGTTCCTATCGTTTATGCTTTTAAACCAGTCTATAACTTAGCTGTATTTAGACCATATACTGAATTCCACCTTATCTTTAAGCTCGTGAATAACTATATATAAAATCAACTTACTTATCCTATTTATATCAGATTTAGAACGACAGACTAGCTGCACATAAGGTTTACTAACCTTAAACTTGGTTTAAGGTCCTTTAAATTAATTTTAGGAGGTTTAGTGTTATAGGCTTGTACGATCCTATGGTCTGATATCGCACACTATATTCTAACATTCTTTATCAATGTTCTTTCAAGTGGATCATGGTTCTAGTTTATATCCTTTTAGGTATAAGGTCCTTATACTTTTCGAGTTTCAATCTGTAAAGATTCCCGGTCTTACTCGCATGTACAAACATTCCTGTTGAATTCTTTTCAATTGTCTTTCAGCTTTTTGAGAGGTCCTTGTTGAGTTTCACTAAAATTCTATTGTATTAATTATGTTTATGAGATTCCGTTTCAATCCGTGAAGAAAGGGGTTATGTAGAGGAGTCTTCCTAGATTTGAACTTTCTCTTGAACTAGATTGAAATCTCGCGGTTGTCACCTTCAGGGTGACAGCTAGATGCATTGTCGCAATGGAAGGATGTCCCCATCTTCATCTTGTAATGAAAGTGTTGTTTTCTTTTTTAATATGAAAATTAATGTATTCCATTCGTCCGGTATTGTGACATCCTTTTAGCGATCGTTGATGCATAATTTCTCCATTCCACAAATTACACATCTCTCAAATATTTCTATTTTTTAACACTATGCATCTATAAGAGTTGCTTTCTCGAAACCAATATCTCAATCTATCAGGCTTTCTACAACGTACATGCTTTAAATATGACACGCAGATTGCTTCTGTTGCTCATAAAGAATTCGTATTCATTCTACCTGCCAACGGCGGCACCAGCGATTTATTTATAATCCCTCTTTTACTATATCAGTAGCGACTGGTTTTGTTTTGGAATGTTTATCAGGTTTTCGATGATAAATACATTAAGTACGATACACAGATTGATATGCGTGAGTGTGTGTGTGTGTGTGTGTGTGTGTGTGTGTGTGTGTGTGTGTGTGTGTGTGTGTGTGTGTGTGTGTGTG
>NC_068987.1:38918568-38923069 GCF_001194135.2 Octopus bimaculoides
AGAGAGAGAGAGAGAGAGAGAGAGAGAGAGAGAGAGAGAGAGAGAGAGAAAGAGCGCGTAAAAATATGGAATACCATGAAGAAAATACATAATGTAACTCGACAGTATTTCAGGATACTCAGAGTTTCATAATAATCGTAATAATCATAATTTACAGATAGAATGTGCAAAACGACCAATAAATAGTTAGGTGAAGATACCACAATAAGTCCAGCTTCCCTCATGAAGAGAATGCTGGCAAAAGCGGTTTATATACAAGTGATGAGATTTAGAATGTTGAAGAGAAAGAGGAGGTAATACAAGAAGAAAAGGCGGGGAAGAGAGAGGAGGGTATCTACGACGTAGAAAGGAACGATAAGCAGTATAAAAAAAGAAACGAAAGGCAGGGAGACGGAGGAGGATTTCTACGACAAAGGTAATGAACAGAGGTAGAATAAAAGAAACAGAGAGAGGAGGGGAGAGGATAAGGTTAAGGTCAGTATGGTGAAAGAAGACGTCAGTAAAGAATCTTACTAACAGGCAATAAGGATAGCAACTGACTAGACAGAGAGACTTGAATCGATAAACAATGAAAGAAAGAGGTAGGGTGGAAGTAGCGGAGGAGGAAGGTATACTGAGATAAGTAGGAAATGGTACAAGGAGAAAGGAGAAGGGAAACGCTGTTGGCGTAGCTAGGTAATAAATAAAGAGCTTAACTACGATTTGGAGATATCATAAAGACGTAAGGGGAAAATGGGAAATAAGATCTGTGTTTACACGAGAAGATTACATCAGAGAATCTATTGAGAAACGAGATATGATGGCGAAGAATAACGAGCAATATAACTTACAAACACGGTGGTTAGAGTTGTACGGAGAAGTCCCAGAAACTACGGACTAGGATAAGGTATTGGGAATAGTATGGGACTTGAGGTAGCGTATATATGTAGCTAGAGAGGTAGAGAGTTTAGAGACTTCGTTTGAAGATGTATGTACATATATATGTATACAAGCATAACAGAGTGGGAGTTTTCATACACTGGAAACTATGCCAATATAAAGTAAAATACCAACTGAAAACTGGGTATTTCTTTATCCAAGTGCCCCGACCTAGGTTGATTCTGCTGGATCCCACTGATAACCTTTTTTCAGCCAGAGCTACGTTATTCTTGATAGCTCGCCTTTTGCCTTTCTCCTGTAATGTCCAGAGTCCTATATGGCTTACTCAAAGTACGATCTGCAAACTCACAACTGCCAATCTTCATTTGCAAACACATCGCTCTCTACCCATTCTTGCCGAAATTTCCACCCACTGGTATTTGGTTCTCTTCCTTTCTTGCATCTTCTCCATCGTCTCTTTGCAGGGCACAGTTAACTCCAGTAGGATTAGCCGCTTTGTTGTCTTCGAAACTAAGATGATATTTAGTCTCAGCAGGTCTGGGTGATATTTGTTGGAAAATTTTTCCAGGCACAAGGCTGGATCAACGCTAGTGCTCTAATAGCACTTATTTTATCCACCTCGGAAGTGGAAAAAGACAAAACCGACCACGGCGGAATTTCTGCTCAGAAGAAATGCTGCTAAGCATCTTGCTCGACGCGCTAACGATTCTGCTGGCCTTCATAATAATAATAATAATCCTTTCTACTATAGGAACGTAGCCTGAAATTTTGGGAGAGGGCAAGGTGATTACATTGATTCAAGTTCTCAACTGGTACTTATTTCAACGATTTCGAAAGGGTGGAAGGCAAGGTCGAATTCGGTGGAATTTAAACTGAGAACGTGAAATCGGACGAAATGTTGCTACTTGTCTCCTTTTTGATAATGATAATAATGATGGTAATGATGATGATTTCGTTACTAGCCGCCAGGGCTCACAAAATACAAAGATATTACAATGACAATTTTACACTTTAACGTATAATCAAAATGTAAACAAAACAAACATTGTAACAATAAAATATTAACAAAGAAAATTCCACAATAAAAGAAGTGCTTCCGTGAGCTATTCGTAGAAACACTGCAGAAACCATATTTATTGTCGGTATTGTTAGATCTCTCTTTCTCTCTCTTAGGCTGGGTGTCCTCTCCAACCAGGCTCTAAACCTTTTTGCTAACACCTTAGCTAAATCTTAAAGTCGGCGTTCAGCAGAAGTATGAGCCTGAAATTAATGATTGTGTTCCTTTGTTCGAGTTCTTTCCACAACAGCACCACGATTTCCTGGTTTATAAAACTAATAATTCTTCTGTTACACTTTCAGTTGCAGTAGATGTTTGCCAAGACGTCGAGGAACAAGTCTAACATATATGCATCAAGTTCATATGACAAACCATTCAAACTAGGCGATCTACGCCTCATACGATCATTTATCACATTTTGTATCTCAGTGACAGGCCGTCTGTGTAGGCACTGAAGTCTAATATTGTCTCCGTTTGACTGCTCATATCGATCCGTTGAACAAGGTACCACTGAAAATCAGCATATATACACATGGAATCGAGTACTACGTGTCCATCCTTAACTATCAAAGACCTAACTGTGACTTTGTTGTCACTTTGCGACTCTACCACGAGGACCCATTGAACAGCTTTCGTTCCTTCGTGCGTAGCTCTAAAACTCTCACCTTCATATTTCGTGTTATGGAAGTAGTTGTGGGCCAATCTCGCCAATGTCAATTAGCCGCTCTTTCTTTGCTAAGACTTGCATATTCTATTGTAATCACCCATAATCAGTTGTTGGCGAATTTCCACATCAACTGAGGCTAAGCTAAAATGTTAATTGATCTCTGTAAGTATTACGCACCAGGAACGATGGTTTCCATCAACATGTCGACTGTACTGGTCACAGATTTTTGATTTGTATAATCAACCGGTTGAAATTGCAGGCAACCTACGCTATTACTAGCCACTGATCTTATAAATACTCTATCTAAATATTATCTGGATGATCCCATGCGGTTACTATACGTTCACACTCACTGGTGCATTCAAGAAATCTACTCTGCACTAGCCAGATAATTGGAGATATCTGAGCATTTCTCTCTTGTAGGCTAGTGAATGGATATAAGTACTTAAGTATTTTGGAGTATGAGAAAATTAAGGAGGATGAGATGAAGGAAAGCTTTAGATGAGAATACCTCAAGAAAACCAAATTAAATATGAAGAGTAGACTCAATGGAAGGCAGTGAATACATGAGCTGTCTCCTTAATACGATATAGTTCAGGTGTTGTTAGCAGGACAAAGAACGAGCTTGAGAAAGTGGATGGAAAAACCAGAAATGTGATGATAATGAACAAGAAACTACATCCTAAAAGCGATGTCGATAGACTTTACATGTCCAGAAACAAAGGAAGAAGACGTCTCATACTCTGCAAGATTCGTGTTGCCAATGAGGAAAACAGTCTTGGATTGTATGTGAAACAGCAGATTGAACTTTTGGATACCGTTGTTGTTAGAAAGAGCAACATGATACCTAGTGAAAATGTGACACATCGAAAAGCATTTAAGAAATAAGATGGGAAACAAAGATTGAACAACTGGAAAATGAAAGCGATGCATGGGTATTGCCTCACAGAAATGGAAAGTAAAGACAAGACCAATACCTGGATGTGACTAAGGAAATGTTATCTGAAAGACTGCACTAAGGCAGTACTCAGGAACAAGCTTTGAGAACTAATTACACCAAGTTCCAAAGAGATAAGATTAGTGAATCGCTTCTTTGTAATATGTGTGGTAGCAAAAACGTAAGTCTCACATGTTGTGAGTGAGTGTAGCAAATTGGCTCAAAAGGAATACAAAGGGAGGCATGATAACATAGCTAAATATGTTAATTAAAGATTGTGTGAGAAGTACGGTCTTGAAAGGATATTGAAGTGGTATGAACGTAATTCAGAAGGCATCACCGATAATAATGAGTACACAATCTTATGGGATTTTACAATCCAGTTTTATTCGGTGATTGATATTTGGAGACCAGACATTGCTGTAATTGACAAAATGATGAAGGCAACCAAGATCATAGGAATTACCATGTACGAGTGGATGACAAAGAAGTAGAAAAGTTTGAAAAGTACAAGCCACTAAAAGATGAAATTGCACGAATGTGGACAATGAAAAGAGTAACGGTCATCCCGGTAGTTGTAGGGTTACTGAGAAATTTGCTGGAGAAAATGGGATTGACATGGGAGTTGAACATGTTCAGAAAATTGCTCTTTTGGGGACAGCGAGGATTTGGGGATTGGTACTCGATTGTTAAGTATCGTAGAATGAGACCCTGTGAAATCCTTGACAATAGGTTTCTTACAGAATTAGCAGGGGCAAGTGAAATAAAAAAAACTCTGAGAAGTGAAATGGAAATAATAATAATCTTTTATATTACAGGCACAAGGCCTGAAATTGTTAGATCAATTACATCGACCCCACTGCGTAACTGGTACTTATTTTATTGACTCCGAAATTATGAAAGGCAAAGTCGACCTCGGCAGAATTTAAACTCAGAACGTAAAGACGGAAAAAATGCCGCT
>NC_068987.1:38924138-38927472 GCF_001194135.2 Octopus bimaculoides
AGAGATAGTAGTAGTAACGGTGAGAGGCGAAGGACGAGTAACACGAGATAGAGAGAGAGAGAGAGAAGTAGTGACAGGTAGAGGCGAAGAACAGTAGAGGGAAGAATGAGAGGGGGAGATAGAATTAGAGAGAGTCGCGTTAGAAAAATAGTTAAAACTTACTGTATAAAGGTAACGCGTGCGTTCTGTCGTGATACAAACAATATATGAGTATATGCATATATATGTACATGTATGTATATACGTTCATCCACATGTACATATAGATACATAACTGGGTTAGGGTTAGGGTTAGGGTTATGGTTAGGGTTAGGGTTAGGGTTAGGGTTAGGGTGGCTGAGGGCATAGCTGAGATATTTTTAAACCCTGTATTCTACAAACTTTATGTACTTTGAGTTTCACTGTTAATAAGCAAAAACATTATTTCATTACTCGAAGGTTCTAAACTCTTACAAAGTAGAAAAAACTTATAATAGACTTGTGTAAGAAAAATTCTTCTCTCGTATATATATATATATATATATATATATATATATATATATATATATATATATATATATATATATATACGTAGGTATGTATGTATCTACATATATAAATGTGTGTGCGTTTGCTTAATAACTATTCAATGGCCTAGTTCACATAGCTTTTAATAAGTACTGCCTTGTAAAAACAAGTTGTGACCACTAGCAAATTGACAATTGTCGATTTAAATCACTAATACTTCTACGAGTATTTGGTTGGACCTCGATTTTCAAATCCTTCTCTCCTTATGTTATATCTCAGTGTTCGGAGTCATCTCATCAAGCACCAACAATTCAGAGAAACCATCTCATCTTTATTCAACAGGTTTCCTCGCTTGTAGGCATTAACGAATGCCTCTCATTTTTCAAGTTGAACTTTCCTTCTTTAACATGCTTGCGATTTAGCAGCCCCTGTTTTATTGTTTCTTCTCTTTATTTCGCTTTTCAAATTTTCAACGCTCTTTCTACTTTTCAGATTTGCCAATGTTCTAGTTGTCTTCACTTCTCCCATTCAGTTTGAAGGTAGATACATTCTTTCTAATTCAATATAATAATCGACATCAGCAAAGCAGTGAGCTTTCGGAATCGTTGGCACACCATGCAAAATACTGAGCGGCATTTCTTCTGGCTTTACGTTCTAAATTCAAATTCCCCTGAGGATTTAAAAATTTTTTTCTATTCATGGTACCTACTTTTTTCTCACATGTATATCACAATTTCTTTCGCCGTCTCTCCCACTTTCATTCAATACACACACCTCTCAATTTCCCCCACACTCACATATCGTTTCGTATTCCGTTCTCACTTCGTTTATTTGACATGCACACACGCTTTTATTTTTAAATAAGTTAGTAAAGGAGGATTAACAGTATCCATGGCCTTTGGAGGTCTTCCTAAACTGGTGAGATTGATGCTATTAATACCAAGTTTGAAAAGAAAAACATGGAAAAAGAGGGACCAGAATCTAGGTTCAATGGTCGCAACAGAGTGATTTCTAGTAAATGCACGAAATAACCAGGCAATTCTGTCATTTAGCTCCAGTACAAACTTGACCCAGCAAAACGACGATCAACAGTAATTATCTTATCTAGTAGCTAGCTTAGTACTGTCTTTAAGACGATGTTGTCCGATGTGTTACTTGAGTCGAGGGCGATTTGACAGCAATTTCTAGCCGGTCGTGCTACCAGATATAAGTCCCTTCGTTAACTTGAGGTAGTAACGTTGACAGTACTTGTCCTCAATCGCCACACACACACACACACACACTTGCATCATACTTCAGTGTTGTTGATAACCACTAAGAACATAAAATATATCATTGAATCAGGTTATTTTCGCTCTGTTGTTAGCATCAAGCCTTCGATGTCTTTACCTAAATATTTGGGCTCAGTCTCTTTATCTAAAGGCTGGGGTTTCTGTGAGCTACCTGGCTAAAACATTTTCTCTTTCTCTCCTTTACTCCTCTCTCTCTCTCTCTTTCTCTCTCTCTCTCTCTCTCTCGCGCGCATTTTGTGGGGCATATATACGCATTCTTATTTGTGAATATCAACTATCTATCTTCCTCGCTGCTTGTGTACTGACTTATCTAAGCATGTACTCATCCTGAAATTTTTAATATGACTCATTCAGTTATCCACTGAAATACTTTATTATCGGTTCCGCTGTCACAATGAAGACCTTATCTATGTCTTTAAATCTCTACCTAATTAAATTTGCTCACCCTTCCTACCCAAAACTAATTCTCTTTCACTTAGTAGCCACCCCTTTTTCTTCGCCTTTTCTGCCTCGCGGGAAATGTGTAGCTGTGTGAGAGGGGGCTCTGTGTTAGTGAGTGCGTGAGTGAAGAATACTAAAAATATAGTAGAACGAATTTTCTCTGCATTCTGAATGTTATAAGTAATAGTGAGTGAAAAGAAGTGAATCTTGAACATGAAAATCATATTCCCACAGTATATGTAAGTCCTGTGGGCTTCAAGTAATGTCAATTTGTATCTCAAACACCACATGCGCTTTAGTTTTTGATAGGATGGAGGGTGAAAATAATTGACACAAAGTTACAAAACCTAAAACATATTATGCCAAATAAACATATCGAAACATCTGCAAGTTATCTTTAATAAAGTGAGCATTAAAATGCTAATATGAAGTAATTATATTATAGGTAAATATCAACATTGGTGCTCCAGCGTGGCCACTGTACAATGACTGAAATAAGTAAAAGATAAATGCTATAACTAATATCAATATTCCTTACACTTTTCGGCACGTACGGAATGCGTACGTGCCGAAATGATTGAATTTTGGTAAGAACGGAAGGAAATTCTGTGCGGGTTTCCGTTTTTATGCCAAACATCCTATATTTTGGACTTGAAATAGTAATAAAAGAGACACTGAGTAAATATAAAATGTCTTAAAGACTGTATTAAACTAGCTACTAGATAATATAATTACTGTTGATCGCCGATTTGCTGGGTCAAGTTTGTACTGGAACTTAATGACAGAATTACCTGGTTATTTCATGTAATTACGAGAAATCACTCTGTTGCGACCATTGAGCCTGGATTCTAGTCCCTCTATTTCCACGTTTTTCTTTTCAGACTGGGTATTAACTGCATCAATCTCACCAGCTTAGGATGACCTCCAAAGGCCACATTATATATATATATATATATATATATAAATGCGTTTATTATAGTAGTTTGACTTTAGAGTCCCTCTTAGCGTGAGGCATTTATGTATAGTAATGCCCTTATATAAATAAATATATTCATAGGGAATAAATGATGGTTTCTTTCCCTTATGAGGTTTTT
>NC_068987.1:38929777-38932421 GCF_001194135.2 Octopus bimaculoides
GTGTGTGTGTGTGTGTGTGTGTGTGTGTGTGTGTGTGTGTGTGTGTGTGTGTGTGTGTGTGTGTGAGTATAAGAAGACATATGTATATGGCCAAGGGCATCTGTCAGTTAATGTTTATATGTATTGCGCATTGCTATATTTATATATTGTTATTTATATATTATTTGTACACGTAGAACTCATAAATAGATATACTTATGGAAAATGTATAGTCCTTATACATTCTTCTAGGTACATAAGTAACGTATGGAATTACCTATATGCATTCTCCTACAATAGCATAATAAATAAATACAAAACACCATGCGAAACACAGACAAGAAAAATGCAGTAACTATTTACAGCGAAATGACTTCCCAGTTTTTAACGTTTCCAAAACACCCACTTAGAATTTTGTTTTTTAAATCTACTAAAAGAAATATCAATTCAACCTCAGTTTGAATGACCAACGAATTTATCTACAAACATTCCTTTGTGAAATTTAACTCAATAAAAAACAACTTCTATAGAAAGAATGCCGTAACCTAAATTTGAGAAACCTGAATTTCACATATTTGATTATACCACACAATTATTTGTATCAACGCATGCCCTATAAGCATTCCTCTCCATTCTCCTCTTCCTACACAAGTCTTTCCACGGTTTACCTATAGCACACAAATTTTCATTGACATAGCTAATTATCATTCCACATAGCACCATCCAGCACACCCAAATCAACTTTCTAAAGACTACCAAAAGCCAAAAAGAACAAAAAGCCCAAAAGCAAAATTTGACGAAGGCGAGCACTATTGTGTACTATTAAAAGTATATGGATATAAAAAGATAACCTTTACAAGAGAACAGATGACGGTGACTTCGATGTTTCAGCTTGCTGGCTTCCACCAGACTGTGATTTGCGTTAGAATTCTGTTAGTGTTTAGGGTTCAGTCGGGCATGAAAGTTGAGGTGTAAACAGACGTAATCAAATTCAGGTCACGACATTCTTTATCTAGAAAGTTGATTTTTGTTGTTTTAGGGTTCACAAAATGTAGATAAATCAGTTGGTCACACAGCATTCGTCAGAGTGAGGTTAAATTGGTGTTCGTATTATTAGATTTCTATTAAGACATTTTAAAGTAGGTATTTTGAAAAGGTTAAGATTGAGTAAATATGTTACTATAAATATTTATATGGGTTTTCTAATCTGTTCCTAGTGCGGTCATTTGTATTTTATATCATACTATTGTAAACAAATGTATACATGTAACTACATCGCATAACTTATACATCCAGATGAACACATAAAGTGATGCATCTTTTCATTTGTACATGTATAAACAATATATCAGTATAACAATATAACAATATATATGCTTATCCACACATAGGTATACTCGTACATACAGCTTCGCACATATTCATACGTGTATGTGCGCATATATAAATATAAACCTATGCACAAATAAGAATAAGCGTACTGGGATGGATAAATACGTACACAACCATACATATGCATATCCTATATGTATGCTAAAATGTATGGGGTGCAAACAGCAGAAGTAAGAAAATAACATGGAATTAAATTAGAGTTCAAAAAAAAAAAAGGAGTGAGACAATGATATGTCTTATTTTCCAGTCTCTTTAACTTATACATCCAAAATATATTCCAAGAAGTTGGAGAAATGCTGATGTTACTTCATTATTAACACTGAGTACATCAATTGGCCAATGCAGTCAATAAAATGTGTGTGTGTGTGTGTGTGTGTGTGTGTGTGTGTGTGTGTGTGCGTGTGCGCGCGTGTGTGTGTTATACTATATTATATTATATATACATTATCTTTTACGTTTCAGTCATTAAGCTACAGCCGTGATGAGGCACTGCCATGAATGATTTAAGTCGAATGAATCAACTCCAGTACTTCTCATTTTTATAAAGCTCGGTACTTCTATCAATCATTGTTTTATTTTACCGAACCGCTAATTAGGGATGGGTAAACAGACTAACACCAGCTGTCAAGCAGTGATGGGGACAAACATAAAGATACAAACGTATACATATATTGTACGACGCACTGAGGTTTCTTTCACTTTCCGCCTACCAAATCCACTCAAAGATTTAGTCAGCCCGTGGGTATAGTAGAAGACACACGATTAAGATGCCATGTTGTGGGACTGAACCTGGTGCAATGTGGATGGAAAGCAAACTTCTTACCACACAGTCACGCCTGCGCTTTTATATATATATATATATATATATATATATATATATATATATATATATGTATGTATGTATGTATATATACATATACATTGTGGGATTTCGGGTTTGCTTAATATATCATAGGAAATGCATTCATTATCTAAACATTCCTCAGTTAATGCATATACTTTAACTGAAGAAGGTTTACGTAATGGATGCATTTCCTATGATATATTACGCAGACCTGAAACGTGTGTATTAAATTATTTCAAAATATCACTTTTTGGCTTGACTTCATTATTACAACTAATGCGAATCGATGCATGTGCAAACTAATTTAACTTTTAAAATTTTTTTGTGCTTATACAAAGTGAGGAAAAAGAAAAATATGTTACGTTAAAATTAAATTAAAAGCAATATTCAAATATTTTTTAACGAAACCAAATTTACTCTCTCTCTCTC
>NC_068987.1:38932431-38932935 GCF_001194135.2 Octopus bimaculoides
TCTCTCTCTCTCTCTCTCTCTCTCTCTCTCTCTCTCTCTTTCTCTGCACATTATATATATATACCCCTACTCTGTTTCTGTGATTATTTTTCTTTTATTATGTAAATGTACTGTGTCTTTACTCAATGCCTGCCACCAAACCTAGTATATGCGCTCAAATGCACCTCATGTTATCTCTCTTTGTATCTCTCCTTTACTCTGTCTCCCTTTCTCTCTATACAATGTAAAGCAAGACTGGAAAATCAACGAATATTTATAACGGCTGTTGCGATATAGAAACATGTTTTATATATATACTAGCATACCAGTGTCGTCAAAAATGCTGACAGTTCTAATAATGACAGATAAAGGTGCATCAAAACAATAGGAGAAGCCGTTGATAAATGTCAGCAATTGAGTAAATATATGTAGATTCACAAAATTGAAGGACTTGAACAGAAAACTTTAGCGTCCTCGTGATGTGTGTGTGTGTGTGTGTGTGTGTGTGTGTGTGTGTGTGTGTGT
>NC_068987.1:38933152-38936502 GCF_001194135.2 Octopus bimaculoides
ATATGTATACACGTATGTATATAGTTCACGTATGTGTATATATAATACTAGCTACATTTTATCATATATATATATATATATATATATTTATATGTATATATACTGATATGTGCATTATATATACTAGCAGAAAGACTACCCTCCGGGCGGTTTTCTCTTTTTTAAACAAACATCACGTTAGTCCAACGACAGAAGGGGAAGCAGTTTGTCAAGTTTTATCTTCCCCTGAAAGCAACATACAAATTTTAATTTAGCAATCTTTCAGTAAGCTTTGCAGTATGTGTGAGAGAGAGAGGAGGAGAGAACATTGCAAACAATGAATGAAATAAACATGAAATCAAAAAATCATATAAATAAAAGGGCATTACTACATGTATGTTATTTATACTACTGTATGTTATTTAAACGTAAATAGTAAGTGGAAACTCGCTATAGGGCGAACGGATAGCAGAAATCTTCAGATGAAGAACTCTCGTCAATCAACTATTTCGGCCCTTTTGTTCCTGACAATCTAAGGCAGTTGAGCCAACCTAGGTCATGACTCTTAGGTGTCCTCGGAACATTCAAATGATCTTATTCCGAGCTGACCTAATAGTTGGTTCGTTAACACTGCAGTAAACTTTCGTGCAACAATATCCACTGTCTGTACTGTCGTATGGTACCCCTTCTTATGTCAGTTTTTTCACAAGGTCATCATATTTCCTCAAATGAAATCGATACTGTTCACCTACTCGGACAAAAGAAATTGTCATCTCGACAAAGATGATTCTGGCATCTGATTTCGATCATGGGTCAATATCTGATATTTGCCTTTGTATACTGATGAAATTTGGATAGTTCTTCATGCCAGTCTGGAGATCTGCAGATATTTCCCATTCTCTTTGAAGTCGAAATAGATTTGGTCCGAGTGTAAAATCATCCCTGAGCATGTTTTTTTTTTTTTTTTAACCCATACCACTTCTCTTCTTTCCCTTCTGTTACAAACATCTGGGCTGAGCTCGTAGGTTCAGGCCTCCATTGAATAATTTAGCTCTTCTTCTAGCATTCTGTTGTGTTTTTATGTGTATCTGCTATTGGTAAGAACCACCTTACCGAAATAAAGCACGTGCTCCAGAAACGACTTTACTCCATTTCACAAGGTTGACCTTTGATGGAAGCAGGTCGTATGTGGCTAGTATAATGAAGTTCAACCTGAGAGGTGCCATCTTCCACACATCATTCTATGTAAGCAACATTTGCAATGACTCGTCTCAGTTATTTGCTGAGACGGCTGTACTGCTTTTGTGTATCTCCTTTTGTCCTCCTCTTACCTTACTTCTCGAATTACCAAGTCTTAATGGCCCTCACCCGACGTTTTTGACTAACGTTGCATTTTACTTGTGCCTAATCTTTGTCTCCATATCTGAGTAAGTCCAATGATTTCCTTAAGGGCGTGGCTTTCTTTGGCATCTGTTGCAGCATCAAGGACCTTCCATTTCCTGCCAGTCTTCAATGTAGGCTGTACTGATCTGATCGCTCTGTCTTTGGAGCATTCTAACATTATCTACAGTCTTGTTTTGAATGCTTTTCGATTTAAGTGGCAACTTCAGTTTTGCCTGTCGGTAGTATAGGACGACATGAGACAGTCTAGGAGGTGCACGTAGCTATTTCCTGATGAATTTATTGATTTTTCGACTCCAGTGCTTCAACTGTACCAGTAGCAATTTCATATACATAAGTTGTAGTCACTGCAACATTGATATAAGCATATGTCGGAGGCACCACACTGTGTATTTCTCCAGCAATGGGCAACGGTCAATCTTCTTGAAACCTTCATCTGCTGTTTGGGCAGATTCTTTTATTTCTGGTGTCATTCAAAGTTTCATCATGCCACTCCCCAGACTTGTCACGAGTTGTTCTGGTAATGTGGAGGATTCTTTGGTCATTCCCTTCGAAGTTGATTTCTTGGCTGACTTTCCCTTTTTTCAGAGAGAGTCTTCTGGACTCCTTAGGTTTGAAGGTTATCCTGCCCTTGACTTCTTAGGTTTGAAGGTTATCCAACTGAGTGAGGAAATTTCAAGTCTCTGACTCTTTGGATACCAGGATAGTAGTATCGACCAGGAAACCTGAAGCAGTAGCAATTGACATCCTCTGCTCAGTTTCACTGGTTTTAACTGACTTTCTGCAGCTCTGATAATCACCTGCATCACACCAGATTAAAGGGTATTTGTGACAATGTACATCCCATTGCGATTACCACTTCCACTCTATTCCAATTCAATGTGTATTCACTAGTGCTGAAGCGTATCTTAAATACATTGAACAACGCACCAGGCATTTTGCATATCTCCTTTGGAACACTGTACATCAGGAAAGAATCTATATCGTGATAGGTAGGGAACAGGACCATAGGCATTTATCAAATCCGACCAGATGACATGCAAGACGGTGTTGTTCCCCGCCCGCTTCCCAGATCATACTCCCATATTCCAAGCAACCTGCTATTCCGGGGACATCGCCCTTCTGAACTGATATGCCGATATATAATGTGAGTGAATAAATATACTTAATTTCCATGCCATTACCGCGAAGAATATCTTCGGTACGGCGGATTTTGTCCTAGTATTCTGAGATTTTATCTGTATACACAGCGCGCTGCTCCTGAGTCACAGGTTGAGCTGTGCATCTCATCTTTGTTCGATGAGTCTTCCTTCTTTTGAGAGAACTGAATCTCACCCCCGACCCCCGACGCATACATAGTCCATTCACTGATCAGAAATCCTTTGTACATTCCGGGGCTGTTCCTGATTATCGTCTGAGGATTCATTATCTTCCCCCACCCTTTCGGTGAATCCTGGAGGACATTTTCCTTCATCTGATTCTGTAGTAAGATTAATAATGGACCTGGAAAAATAGCTTTCTGAGTAGTCTGTTTCTTCGACCGATCACCTGAGCGTTCAAATGAGTCGGGACTACAGTACAAAACACACACAAAATTACATCAAAAATAACCAATAACATATACTCTGCTTTTTATGTTCTACTGTTTAGAAGTCGGTGCACTAGCAGGGCCACAGTTAAATGACTGACACCAGAATTGTCTGTATATATATATATATATATATATATATACAGGGTCGGCTAAAGGTCACCTGACAGTAAATCAAAACAATTCAAATTCAGCAACCGAATGAATTTAATAAAAACATCTAAATATGAAACATCATAAAAATTGTTCAAACTGAAGTCCTACTGGAGCGACGCATTTTTCTATTCGAGTCAATACAGAATTACAGATAGTATTTATGGAACTTTCATTTACAGTTGGGTAACTTTTGGCCAACCCTGTATACTTTCTCTTTTACTCTTTT
>NC_068987.1:38937367-38938193 GCF_001194135.2 Octopus bimaculoides
CATATATATATTGATAGTAATGGTAAGAAGTTTGCTTTTGTTCTGAGTTCAGTCCCATTGCGGACACCTTGGATAAGTGTCTTCTACTATAGCCTCGGGTTGACCAAAGCCCTGTGAGTGGATTTGGCGAACGGAAAGTGAAAGAAGCCTCTCTGTGTGTGTGTGCGCGCGCGCGTGTGTGTGTGTGTGTGTGTGTTTGTTCCCTACCACTGCTTGACAACTGGGTTGGTTTGTTCACGTCCCCGTAACCTAGCGGTTCAGCAAAAAACACAGCGATAGAATAGGTACCTGGCTTTAATAAATAGTAAGTACTCGGGTCGATTGGTTCGATTAAAATTCCTCAAAGCAATGCTCTAGCATGACTGCAGGATAATGACTGAAACAAGTAAAAGATAAGACATTTATTGTAGCTGCGTGGTGAGAAGTTTGTTTCCCAGTCACATGGTTTCAAGTTCAGTGCCACTGCGTAGTACCTTGGGCAAGCGCCTATTATAGCCCTAGGCTGACCAAAGCCTTGTGAGTGGATGTGGTAGGCAGAAAGAGAAGCCGTCATACATGTATGTGTTTGTGGTGGGGGCACTTTGTGTTTAGGCCCCACCATCGCTTCACAACCGGTGTTAGTTTGTTTAACTCTCTGTAACAAGCGGTTCAGCAAAAAAAAAACAATAGAATAATTATCAGGCTTTAAAAAAAATAAGTAGTGGGATTTATTTGTTTCACTAAAACCTTTCAAGGTGGTGGCCCAGTATGGCCACAGTTAATAACTAAAACAAGTAAAATTGTGTGTGTGTGTGTGTGTGTGTGTGTGTGTGTGTGTGTGTGTGTG
>NC_068987.1:38938411-38943067 GCF_001194135.2 Octopus bimaculoides
GCTTGCTTGTGTGCGTGTGTGTGCTTGCTTGTGTGCGTGTGTGTGCTTGCTTGAGTGCGTGTGTGTGCGCACACACACTCACACACAATTTTGTATGTATGTATATACACACACACATACAATTTTGTATGTATGATGTGTGTGTGCGCGCGCGTACAAACACACAGATCATACATACAAATATAGAAACAAATTATAAACATACATAAACACTCGGACATTCACATACACCAATTTAGCAGACCGTATTTAAGACCTATTCTATTGTGGTGCAGCCCTAAATTTGCCCCTGTTGGAAAGATCTACAAGCGTGTTTTGAGGGGCTTTTTTTTTTTTCGAGTCACTCTTAAATAAAAGCAGAAAAACTTACCTAGCGTGGTGTGATCAAAAACTACGTGAATGTCCAGCTAGTTTTTAAAAAGTAGCTTCGTCTCGTAACTGGGTGACAAAACTATAAAACAAATTATCAACTATGAAGTGCTGTATAACTGTTGTCGTTCCTACAGCTGCTGATAATGTTGAGGGTTGTGGTGTTGGTGGTGGTGGTGGTAGTTTAGCGGCGGAATGGTGATAGTGGTATACCTTCCTAAACTACTTAACAGTACACACAGACACACTCAGTCATTTGTGTGTGTGTGTGTGTGTATATGAGCGGACACACCCCGTATTTACGCTTAATGGTAGTTAAATTTCTAACAAACCAACCTACACTAGGAATGTCAGTCAGTTGTTGAACAGAGGAGACCAAGTCGTGGATTTGAGAGAAGCAGTGGAAATCGGAAACAAAAACAGTCAGACAGAATGTAAAGAATGTGAGAGATCTTAGAGAGACAGTCCAAGAGAAAGACATGCAGACAGAGAAAGACATGCAGACAGAGAAAGACATGCAGAGAGACAAGGGAGAGACATACGTGAGAAACAGATAAACAGAGAGAGAGAGTGTGTGTGTGTATGTGCGGGAGATAGTCGAGGAGACAAATAGTGTGAAAGCCAGTGAGGAGACAGTCAGGGTGTGAGAGAGAGGGACTGAAAATCAGAAGTAATGTGTCAGAGAGAGAGAGAGATGGGGGCAAACAGTGGTTGAGAGGAAGACAGTGTGATAAAGAAAAAGAGAGGAGAGAGAGAGAGAGAGAGTAAAAGATCAGGTGTCAGCCAAAGCGAAAGAATAAGTGGGAGTATAGTCGCAGGAAAAACATATATAAGAGGAGGGAGAAGTCGGCAAATAAAAGCACACTAAAAGAAAGAGAGGAAGAAGGGGAGACAGGAAGACAGACGAGAGGCGCAGAGAAACAGTCTAAGATAAATACAGGCAGGAACAAAAATGCAGAATTTCGGCCAGTATTGGTCTGGGGCATGTCAACTTTAATAACATCATCCGCTGACGTCATTTGGAGACACCGTAACCTATTTTTGTGTGGCATTATTGTAGACCAAAACACATCCAGGTGTCGGTGATTTATCTCGTATCTCTCAGAGGAGTTTGGGAAGAAAACATTTGAAGGTTATGAGGTCCTAATCCATTTTTTCATTTGTTTCTGAATAGAATTAAATACAACATAAAATGTTGAGGTAGAAAAAGGTGTATCACAATCGGAGACGAACTCGACTTTTGTATGGGACGCATGGCACAGAGCCAGTTCTTACGTAATTTTAAACTTAATGCTAACATCTCTGGGCAGTATTAGTGGGATATTTTCCATGTTGTACAAATGATATAGAGCTCATTGCAGAGTTTGCGCGCGTGCGCGTGTGTGTGTGTATGTTTCATGGTGAGTGCCTTTTAGTCAGGAAGCGAAGAACTGCCGATGACCTTTTTTCTCCTTTCTTCTTTTTTTTTTTAGGGACTCAGTGATGAGACAAGGAAGAGACAAAAGTTATCTTCAAACCGAAAACCAAGTCCGAGTGCATAAACTCAGAACGCAATGAATCGGAACAAATTCCGCAAGTTATCTATTTCATCCGATACTCTAACGATTCCGCCAACTTATTGCTCTTCCCTAGTACTTTGTTTTATCGACCTTGAAAGGATAAAAGACTAAGTTGGCCTCAGTACGATTTGAAATCAGAGCACAGGCGGCCGTAAAAATGTTTCAAGAAACTTTGTTTTATATTTGAAAATTACCTTTCAAATTCAACGGCGTTACACACATCCTCCTGAAGGTCTTCCCTTTAATCTTTTACTTATTTTTTCCCACCCAAACCCACCCAAAAGGTATCGTATTTAAAATGAAATTCCAACGTTACCTGTATTATTTTTAAGCTTCCTCTTGTCCTATATTTTCCAGGTTTAATGAATTCGGAATATTATTACAACTGCGCCAGCATTTTCCTATGCACATACATAGATACATACATACATACGTACGTATATGTCACCTCACCTTTTTGCTGACGACCTTAAACTTTATTGAAGTAATGTCCACGGTATAAAGAGCTGGTTAGAACTTTTCACAACAGAAACAAAGACACAGCATTATCCCTAAAGCCCTCTGCAATGTTATCCACAGAAAATATTGTCCTAGGTGCCATACCAAAAGTACACAAAACCTGAATATATCCAAACCTTTTAAAAATAAAGATTTGTGGCAGTACATCCCTATAAGAACACCAAAAACAGCAACCCTGTATAAACATAATAGGTCCAATGCTGCTCTATGAGATATGGGACCAAAAAAATATGAACTGTGGTAGAAATCAGCTTCCTGGTGTATGTGAATATTTCAACAAAAATCGAGGAAAAGGAAAACATCAATGAAGAAGAAATGATATATTTACAGTTCTTATATCCAGAGTATAGATTTTTATTTGTACTCATTATGTGGACTGGGCTATGTAACAACAGATTTCCATAAAAGCCTAGAAATTCTGCAGCTCTCCAAGAAGAAAAAATAAAGCAACTTGATTCGAATTCTCCAAATATGATCGATTAGTAGTATAATAAAGCGTTCCATTTGAGGTTCCTGATTTGAACATTGCAGACAATAACATATACACATGGAATACACAGACACAAATACATACATAAACAGGCAGCGAAACACGCACACAAGTGTGTACTAATATCACATGCAAACCTATTATATGAGTGCGAGTTTATCCACATACATATATATATATATATATGTGTGTGTGTGTGTGTGTGTGTGTGTGTGTGTGTGTGTGTGTGTGCGTGTGTGTGCGCGCGCACAAATACATACATACATATGTGCGCACCACGAAACTGTCTTGACTTTAAATAAAAGGACTTTGTCATTTTGTTAGAGACCGGCTTGACTTCTGGAAAGAAATAGCATATATACGAACATGCATAGATACATACATGCACATACTCTAACACATCTAAAAACAAACTCAGCAACCAAAATTCCACCAATCCCCGTATTTGCTATAATTCCAACAAAAAGCTCCCTTGACTCCGACTGTTTTGAATAATGGTATAGTCCATCAGCGTAGGGTAATCAGTAAAAGCAACTCTAAAGCCTATGCGGAAATGACCTCAAGTAAGATGCCTTTACGTGCATTCCTTTACGAAAACAAACCTCTTTAACATCATACATTCAGTCATTAAGGGAACATTCGGTACTATTTAGGACAAAAGCAAAAGAATTGAAGAAACCCAGCTATCTTTGTACCATGTAGAACGTTCATACATTTTTGCTAAAATACTGTTACCGTTCAGATTATATTTTTAAAAATGTTGCACAAACTTCTTTCAGATGGCGAATGGGAAGAGTTATAATAATAATAATATATGGAGGCGCAATGGCCCAGTGGTTAGGACAGCGGACTCGAAGTCACAGGATGGCGGTTTCGATTCCCAGACCGGGCGTTGTGAGTGTTTATTGAGCTAAAGCTCCACGAGGCTCCAGTGGGGGGAGGCGAACCCTGCTGTACTCTTTCTCTCACTCCTTCTTCCTGTTTCTGTCGCACCTGTACTTCAAAGGGCCAGCCTTGTCACACTATGTGTCACGCTGAATCTCCCCGGAGAACTACGTTAAAGGTACACGTGTCTGTGGAGTGCTCAGCCATTTGCACATTAATTTCACGAGCAGGCTGCTCCGTTAATTGAATCAACTGGAACTGTCGTCGTCGTAACCGACGGAGTGCCGTAGTATATATAAATGTATATATAGTTTTATGTTCGTAATATCTCTTCATAGATGGTATCACTTTTCCACTGTACCCCTTTCAACCGCTAGACAACCTTCTCTTACTACATCCATATCACTAAATAATAGCATTCTGAAATATTTCTTATCGAAAAAGCTCTACTAGCACGCACACATACACCCACAATCTTGTTCTCTCGACGCCTCTCTCTCTCTCTCTCTCTACATTAATATAGAAGGGAATAAGTAAAGAAAACAAAAAGTAGGTCCCACGTCACAACATTCCAGATAATGAGACTGTCGACAAAATTTTAACCATATGCACAAATGCAAGCACTCAGTCATTGTCGTCCATAATTTTTTTGTTATTTTCAATTAATGTCGAAGTTGTCAACTTGAACTCGGCACATTATATTCAAGTGGTCTCGAATCATGTTGGTGAGTGGACAAGAAAAACTACGTGTCGTTTATTATAGTTACCCTAGTTATGTGGAAATTGTTTAAAAAATACAAACTGGAAACAACGTAACTAATTGTTTCTTCGACT
>NC_068987.1:38943476-38944183 GCF_001194135.2 Octopus bimaculoides
TGTGTGTGTGTGTGTGTGTGTGTGTGTGTGTGTGTGTGTGTGTGTGTGTGTGTACATGTCCTACACACACTTACACAAACATTACTGGTGAAGAACAAAAAAAAAGACAGGATAGTTACAGTCTGTGTGACCAAACCTTTTCCCGGACAATTAATGTCTTGAGAATATTTGCCAAAAAGAAAGTTCACTCATATAACTAATATTTTAACTTTTAATTTTCGAAATAATAAGCTTTTACTGCTTATTTAACAACTGGATTACGACTCTGAATAATTTAATTTTCAAACGAGTCAGTACGTATCTATGTACGTAAGTAAGTATGTATGCACATATGTATGTATGTACACATACATACATACATACATACATACATACATACATACATACATACATACGTACGTACGTACGTACGTACGTACATACATACATACATACATACATACATACATACATACATACATACATACATACATACATACATACATACACGCGTACATATATATCATGAACCAACTGTTATTTTCTCAGATGCAGTACGGAATTTGGTCAGTGATCAGATCGCGGTCTCAAAGTGACGAAAATATTTCGGCAAATTAAATTTAAATGTTGAAGTGAATTTAACAGTTTTTGTGTGTTTTTAAATGGCTTATAAACACCTTCCACGCTGCAATTATGAGTGTGTGTGTGTGTGTGTGTGTGTGTGTGTG
>NC_068987.1:38944323-38945887 GCF_001194135.2 Octopus bimaculoides
GTGTGTGTGTGTGTGTGTGTGTGTGTGTGCGTGTGTGTGTGTGTGTGTGTGTGTGGAAGTGATATATCTCGACTTTGGAAAGGCCTTCGATAAAATCGATCATGGAAAAAGTCGATAACAAACTGCGTGATAGTCGGAAAATTGGGAGAATGGCTGCACGACTTTCTGAAGGACAGAAGTCAGGTGGTAGTAACCAATGGGGCCACCTCCAATGACACGCAAATAGTGAGCGGTGTTCCGCAAGGCACAGTTTTAGAAACACTACTGTTTATAATGGCCCACTCAGCTATGCCCTCAGCCACACAGACAGCCACGATCACAAGTTATGCAGATGGTACAAAGTCTCACAGGTGATACAGAACCTTGAAGACATTATGCACCTGCAATGTGAGTTGCATGGAATATACGATAGTGACCATATATATATATAATAGTGACCATATATATATATAATCCAAGAGAGTTAGGGGTTGAGAATCCAACCCACTAAGGGATAATATCTATCCAATATACTGCTGGGAGAGTACCCAATTATTGTTATACTAGTGTTTTACCAAGTGCAATAAGTGGGTGCGGATAAAAGGGGATTTTTACCTTAAATTTATATAGCAATAAGAAAATGGAGGGGAATATGAGGTACTCATCAACTTGCAGACACTGTACTCTATTGATTAATCCGTTTATTTTACAACCAAAAGGACAATAAAGACAATATACAGACACTTTTGACATACTATGTCATATCAACAATTAAAATTTCAAACTTTAAAGGACATCTAGCAACCGAAGAAGGGACAAAACCTTACAGCTGTTTCAGCCTAGCGTTGGCATGCCCCATTCTATCTATATAACTCCAGTACGCTGGAGTAATTGGTAGATGAAAAGGATGCAATGTGTATGTATGTATGGGTGGGTATATATCTATATATGTGTCTGTCCTCCTTATATATAGTAACAGTGACTTTTGAATCTTTTGGCATGCATGTACAGTCATCTATGTATGTACATCTGAACACACATATAGGTATTCATGTGTTTATGTTTTTGTATTCATGTATATCTGTATATGGTAATGTATACATGCTTATGCATGTATATATGAGTTTTTATGACTCTTTATATGGGTTTTTATATGCTTTTATATTTTTATATTTCTATTTTTATACTTGTATTTGAATTTTGCAAAATTCATGAATTGAATTTTGTAAATCTCTGAAGAAGCCTCGTGAACCATGCATGTACTCCCATTGCATCCTTTTCATCTACCAATTACTCCAGCGTACTGGAGTTATATAGATAGAATGGGGCATGCCAACGCTAGGCCGAAACAGCTGTAAGATTTTGTCTCTTCTTCGGTTGCTAGATGTTCTTTTAAAGGAAACAAGCAGTCAATGGATGTTAGTTGCGGATAGATTTTTCACAAAACACTTAGTAATAAAAGAATTATAAAACCAAAATCTTGGTTTTGTACCTTATTTATATATAAAATACCACATTTAGCCGTCATTTTTGACGGGGCCCAGCTAGTGTATATATATATATATATATATATATATATATATAT
>NC_068987.1:38945939-38947303 GCF_001194135.2 Octopus bimaculoides
GGTTCATTTTTAGTATTCTCGTTTGTGAGAGCAATCGAGTTTATTAAAAAACATCTCCGGTTAATCATTGAGAGGATGTTGGTGTTACCTTGGTCGAAGTTTGTGCTCTCTGAGTGCTCTTATTATTATTATTATTATTATTAATATTATTATTATCATCATTATTATTATTATTATTATTATTATTATTATTATTATTATTATTATTATTATTATTATTGACTGAGAGAGCAGTGCATGTCATCAAAATGACACTGGGGTACAAATATATGAAGCTAAATATACCCATCATGACTACCAGTCTGATAAAGATACACCAGGCACATGCATCACAACCAAATGTGCGTGACATGGTGATCTCATATCAAAATAGACCTCGCACATGGGGCCCAGCTAGAAATTTCTTCAGCTCGAATAGCTCATCCTGCTCAAAAGGTCCCTGAATGAGGTTTGTTTAAGGATGATGAATGAAACACCCATGTGTCCATAGGTGCATCATTCAAACCCCAAAGAATTCCTCTCAGCACATGACTATGATGTTTCCCACTACTCCTGCTCGTGATCAGAGATGCACATATCGTCATCCACTAAGGGGCATGTTCAACTGGTTATGGTCAAGCAGCTGACAAGCAAATCTGTGATATTGAGCAGAATATTTGCTGTAGCCCATCTTTTATACCAAGACAAAACAATGTACATGGTAACACTTCCAATCAGTTAAGATCAGAAGCCATAAGAGCCAGTGCCTGGTACAGCATCAGGGCATTTATGGCATTTGGGCATTTATTATTACTAGCTGGACCATGAAAAATTCACGGAAACATAAAAAATGTAAGCATCTGTAAACAGTGTACTGGTTCCATGAGAAATGTTTGTATATTTACGTTCTGAGTTCAAATCCTGCCGAGATCGACTTTGCCTTTCGTCTATTAGGGGTCGATAAATTAAGTATCAATTGTGTACTGAGGTCGATCTAATCAACTGCCCCTCCCCACAAAAAATTCAGGCCTAGAAAAGTATATTGTGACAGTTACAGAATATAGAAAGTAATGTAACACCAATAACTGTATAATCCAACCAAAATATCTGTTACACAAACGAAAATGGAATTACTATTCAACCTTATAATACATCGTACATATTTAAAGAACCTTAATGTACAAATTGAAATGCAAAAGATCGAAATAATAAATGGATTTATGAATGAAAGTTTGGTAATTGCGTTTATTTCCACTCCACGACACTTATAATTGCAAACATGTCTCTTTCACTCTCTCTTTCTCTCTCACTTTTTCTCTTACGTCCTCTCTGAAATATTTAAAAACACAAAACGAATGCTGTTACCACTCACTGTCTCTTTCACT
>NC_068987.1:38947950-38952048 GCF_001194135.2 Octopus bimaculoides
ATTGCTGACCTGTGGGGTTATATTGAACAGCTGCTGTCACGAATGGGATGGATCCGTCTATCGGCCGAATCTATAGTGATGATCGCACCGCCACCCTCCTGCAATCGGGCAAGCAGGGCAGTTTTCCCTTGCTTGGTGGCTATGGCGAAAGTGGATGTTTGGTGGACAAGCCTGAAAATCATGAGGATAGAAACATTCCACTTTGAGCTCTCATTGAATTTTTCAAGTTTCGCTTGAAAAGGAAATTGAGAGTGGAAAGGAGAGTACTATTCTCGAGTGAGTTTATTGAAGGGTTGGTGAAAGTTGCGAAAATGGCAAGAGTGGATGGTATCTCTCTAAGTGTAGACCTGTGAGTCGGAGAGAAGGAATTGGAGAGGGCATTTGCTCCTAGGGTTTCAGGAAAATCTCAGACAGTAGGGTTCCTCGATTCTCCCTAGAGGCCTTCCCGTATCAGGAGGGCCACATTTCTCACATCTTCCCCACCTTCTTTATTTTTTTACCTTTGTATGCTTTGCCTACGTCCCTTCCTTTTCAGAGTATGCCGTGTATACTTACTTTTTTTTTATTTCATTGATATATGTAAACCACCACACTTTATGTTTGTCTCTGTATTGTCCCCCTCATCCTTCGCCTTTGTGGCAAATAAATTAAATTATTATTATTATTATTATTGTTGTTGTTGTGAATATAGATAGCGCGTACCTGTTAACAATGTGTACGTTAACTTAAAAAGTGCGCAGTACATTAAAGTAAGGTATAGGGGTTATTTTCATAAGGTAAAGTGGAAAAGTAATGTCGAGATTTCGCCGGTCGTCGACCTCATTTGGACTTCAAAAAGCGAATCAAAGATTAAATTATAATTACAACAAAATGTTTAATATTTAGCCTCGACATAAACGTAGACTAGGTGGTTAAACCACAGATATTTCAACAACTAGGATGAAAGATCAAATCGGTCAGTTAGGGATTTGCTCTTATTTGCCTCTAACTGAGGGGAAAGAGATAGAGAGAAAGAGAGAGAGAGAGAGAGAGAGAGAGAGAGATACTGCATATGGAGAATGTAAACAATATCATAATCTGCGCAAATCTTTATATTTGCTCACATCCAGTCCTAGGCAGACAGGCGACATTACTTTTCCACTTTACCTTATGAAAATAACCCCTATACCTTACTTTAATGTACTGCGCACTTTTTAAGTTAACGTTCACATTGTTAACAGGTACGCGCTATCTATATTCACAACAACAACAATAATAAGATGCGGGATGGGTATGGTTGGAACCACTTTGAAAATATGTTTGCTGTTTCAGATGTTGAGCAACACCAGCAATATATATATGAATGCACGTGACAACTGCTTGTGTACATGCGTGAAAAAATATGTTTAAAGAGCTGAATTACAAAATCTTAAACATGGGAAAAAGAGACAAAGAATATTGTTTCTTTGTTAGTTTGTGTTTCTTATTTCTTTATGTGACATTTTAAAATAGAAGCTAAAAATAGCTCTAAAGTAAGAACAATTTGTATGTGGCTGAGTAATAATATCATAATGGGTCACATAACGATTTTGCAGCTATGAATAATTAAAGAGACGCGAAAAAACTGAGAAGGCAGCATATAGAAAACGCAGACAGTAAACAACGGAAAACGAAAAACGGAAAACAAAAAAGAGAAACTAAAATGTCAAAAATGAAAAATAAAAGCTAAAAGAGCTATCCTCCTTGGACCTTAAAGGATAAGGCTGAAAAGATATCAAGTCAGTCAGGAATAGGCTGAATTTTTCGATTATTAAAAATATATTTAAATATATGCATGCAACCACTGAAAATTTCTGTCCTGGAGTCCAATAGAGAGTTAGGGATCTTAGATCTGAACAAGATCTGCTCTCTTCTAGCTAAACGAAGTCTACATCTATTCGATCCATTCACATAAGGTTTTTCAATTACTTCCATTTAATCACATGCGGGGTTTCGTTATCTTTCAAAGTCCATACATAGCTAACTAACTTAGTAGCTTTACTTTTGTCCCTATGTCGGAAGAAGGCTATGTGATTGGCATAGCGATTTTTAAATTCACCTTCCCATAATCCAATATAGGTCTTCTTATCAGTTGAATTATTATTTAGGATTGCAGTAACTTCTGCCTCATATATAATAGATTTAGTCGTACATCGTTGGTCAAGTGGACAGGATCCTGGGTCGCAACAGTTGCAACTAGATTCAGGTTCTTGGTATTGACCCCGTGTAATGGTACTCTTCATATTGGGGCAGCAGCTATATGATAATTTCACAGAAGGACTATTAAATATTTTCCAGTATCTGTGAGTGGCTGGAAAGTGTTTGTCTTGCAGTGACAGTAATCTTTTACCAATGTTAGTTTTTATATTAAGGGAAAAGGGAAGGGCGACGTCTGTGATCTTGTGGATTTATTTATATTACATACATTGAGATATAGATACCCGGCTCATGACATTGGTTTATACCGTGACGGTGGTTTGGGTATTTCCCATAGGTGTTATGGTCACCCCCTTGATAGATTTAGGAAACAACTAATTTCTAGCTTTAATCAATTATGACTTAAAATTACAGCAGCTACTAATCTCTATATAGTTGATTATGTGGATGTTTTCCTAGATTTAAACTCTTCCTCGTATAAACCTTTCCATAAGCCTAGTGAGAAACTCGCATGTATACATAAACAGTCTTGTCAACCTCCTGTAGTATTTAAAAACCTGATAGCTAATATTAGTAACAGTGTCAAACCTCTCTACTTCCAAAGAAATTTTCGAGAAAGCTGCCTCCCTTATAACAAGGCCCTAGCCAATAGTGGCTTCAAGGATAATATATAATCCCTCTAATAATAACCAAAATATTAATAATAGATCTAGTAGCATCAAAGGTAAAGTAGTATTAATCAGGATAATAAGAAACCTAAAAATAGGCAAAGGAAAATTATTTGGTTCGCCCTCCCTTTTCCCTTAAAATAAAAACTAGCATTGGTAAAAGATTCCTGTCACTCCAAGACAAACAATTTCCTACCACTCACAGATACAGAAAAATGTTTAATAGGCCTTCTGTGAAATTATCATATAGCTGAAGAATATCATTACACGTGGTCAATACCAAAAACCTGAATCCAGTTACAACTGTCGTGACCCAAGATGCCAATCACATAGCCTTCTTCCGACACAGAGACAAAAGTAAAGTTACTAAGTTGACCAGCTATGTATGGACTTTGAAAGATAACGAAACATTGCATGTGATTAAACGGAATAAATGTAGACTTATTAAACAAAATAAATGTAGATCCTGTTCAGATCTAAGATCCCTAACTCTCTATAGAACTCCAGGTCAGAAATTTTCAGTGATTGCATGTATATGTATAAATATATTTTGAAGAACTGAAAAATTCCGCCTATTCCTGACTAACTTGTTATCTTTCCAGCCTTATTATCTAAGGTCTAAGGAGGATTATTTTACCTTTTACCTTTTACTTTTTATTTTTGACATTTTAGTTTCTGTTTTTCGTTTTCCGTTGTTTACTGTCTGCGTTTTCTATATGCTGCCTTCTTAGTTTTTTTGCGTTTCTTCTATTATTCAATTTCTTTAGTTATGATATGTGGTTCGCACCTGAAGAATATGTTTGAGTTTTCTCAACATATGAAAGTATTAGTAGCACTTTAATACATGTATTGTGACTTTTAAATAAATAATATTTGTCTCTCAACAGATGGAATACTTTTCTTGTTGAATTTTCTATCTCTGATAAAAACATTATATATGCATATAGATAGATAGATAGATAGATAGATAGATAGATAGATAGATAGATAGATAGATAGATAGATAGATAGATAGATAGGAAATTAATTAGAATTACGTCGAATTTTCAATTACGGGATGGGCGTTGCCATGAGAATGGTTGTTTGTTTAATAACGTCATATAGTAAAACAAAACCACTAGATTACTTCGTCAGACATGTTTGAAGAATCAAAACACAATTCGATTCAGTCTACGAGAAATTTGTCACAACATTCCAAGAAAATTTTTAGAATGCGTTTACAACAAATAACATGAGGGCATAGGATAAATTCAAT
>NC_068987.1:38952546-38962920 GCF_001194135.2 Octopus bimaculoides
ATATATATATACACGCACACATAATGACAGACAGGCAGGCAGATAGATAGATAGATAGATAGATAGATAGATAGATAGATAGATAGATAGATATGGTTAGTCAGTCAGTTAGTAATAATATACATCTACAGTTCTCAATGTATATATTAAGAGATCACTAGTGTCAAAAAATTTCTTTGGATTTCAGACAGCCTTGATTTATTAATATAAATTCTTAGTTTTGCTAGCTCTACTATACAAGAGCCATTCTGTAGATTTTATTGTCTAGTTTAACTCCTCGCAGGTTATTTTACTTTCCTATAGCTTATTTTACGCTCATTTTTCTTAATATTAATTCATTTGATACCTCTATATCCCTCATATTTTTAGTGCACTGTTTTGTCTTTTAATTGACTATAAAGTCGATTTTTTTGTTATCTAGGATGCTTATTTTTTATTTCATTTGCATCTGTTTTCATTGTTACCTCTTCAATGTTTATTCTTAACGGCTCGTTTCGGATCCTTTCAGCTTGGATGCCAATTTTCGAAAATTCAAAGTTTATTGAAAATTCTAAAGTTTTGGTACATTAATGTAGTTTTCCAAGCTGAATCTCAGGAGATATTTCACTTTTTCCAGAAAAATTTTTTTTTTTAAATTATAGAGGTTTAAATTTTGATAATTTTCACCCAGTCAAAAAACAGGATTTGAAAGCTTTCATTTTGTGGGTGACGTGTTCTAATATGAAACTGTAAGTAAATCAACTTCTGCTCTACGTACAACATATAACCCCTTATAACTTTTTTATTCTTTGAATTTTTAGAAAATTTTTGCGAATTTGTATACTGCACTTGGGAATTCATACAATTATGCAAAAACCAAAAGGGATAAAAAATAAGCGGTGCGTGATTTAAGGCCTATTTGGCTGTTATTTTTAGAACATCTCTCGGCTAGCAGATGGGTACAAGAAGCAAAACACAGCTTTCGCGTAGAACATATTTGTGAACACATGCTATCTCGTAGACAAAAGAGTTTTTATATTTGGCTTGTTACTATGAGAACAGGCATGAATGTGCCTGTGGCTTACGTATGGCTAAAATTAACCAAAATTATCAAACTTTAAAAGCTAATAACTTTATTTATTTATTTATTTATTTATCTAATAATAACTTTATTTATTTATTGCGAAAATGAATTTCAAAGCTTTGATTAGCATATAAAATCATATCATTACATCGAACATGAAATCAATTTAAATAGGAATTGAAGATATTGAAAATTGACAGCCAAACATCTCACTTTATCTCATTTCAATTCTATCTATTCCCATGAGTATTGGCTTGACTAGGAACCCCTTAACCCATAGTTTGATTACGTATTTATTACTTGTGTCTCTAGTTTCTTTCTTTTTCATGGTTCAAACATGATTCGCTTACCATATATAAAGGGAATAACATAATGGTTTCATATTTCGGTATCGTCTTCCGATGAGATTATTACTAATCGATTTAATCATTTATTATTAAAACAAACGTAATAAAATATCTGAAATATCAATAATCTGTTTCCTGTTTTTGTTCTGTAAAACTACGTGTGGTTCTTGTTACGATTCAATGGCTCGAGTTTAGATTGCTGCTTTACTGGCTGCATTATACCGGCGTAGGATCTACCTTACAATGATCTTACATTCAGGGCAGGAATGACTATATGTATACACACACACATGCACACATGCATATACACTCATATATTATATATGCATGTATATATGTATATATGTGTATGTCATTATTCAGTTTTATGTATTTATGTATGTATGTATTTTGCATACAGTTTGCACTACACGAGCGGAGGCTATAACGATTTACAGCATCTTCCGACGTGTCGCTCATTCGACGGTGTGCTGAACAGCTTTAATGCTTCCAGGGAATGTCAATTATTTTGATCCTATCTGCATTGATGGCGGAAAGTAACAGCGTGATACTCAGTATAACGGTTTTTGTCCGCCTTCAAGGCAGTCACCACAGCGTGGTGGATGCAACTCTAAATCTCCAATTCCTATGATGATCAATGGACCGGGAGTGATCTCATCTTCCTTAGACTAACCCAAGCTATTTGCCAAGAACTTTACAGCACATTCTACGCGGAATGGATCCAGCTATTTCTTCCCTAACTTCCCCAGTCATACTAACTGCTTTATTTCTGATTCTGGAATATTAGTCGGGGAGGTTTCCATACACATAGAATATATTGATTCGTCAAAAGCAATTAAACCAGTCCAAATCTCAATCACTGAATTGAAAGTCATATCACTTGAGATATCCTTAATTCTAGTAAATTTGTTGAATTGTTATCTCGAAGAGAAAAGATTCCCTAGCTCATGGAAGAACTGTCGCCAAAATTTTCAAGAACATTGGTGACAGTTTTTTTTTTTTTTCTTATCAGAACAATTAGTTTTATGCAGGTGGCTAATAATCTATTATTGTTAATGATAAAGCAAATTACTTCGTAGCTTTCGGTCTTCTAAATCTTCTCTTCATTAACTTCACTCATGACATGTATTACACTGGAGGCAGTTTTAATGTTCATGTTGCCTTAGATATCTTAACACCCGGCTCATTCATAAACTAACTATGGCTTATTTGATAATCTTTTCCACCATCAAATTATTCCTAATGAGAAGCATGACGGTTACTGTGACGTTTAGTTCACTGTCTTTTATGAAGATAATGCAAACTTCTCTTGGGAATGTTTTCCAGAAACTACTGTTTGAGACAAGATAAGAAGATGTTTACAGACAAATTTGCTAATAGCACACTTTATTGCATCACTTCTAAGAGCGTTGGGTACTTGGACTTAGTTGCAGATGTTTTCACTGACCTGACGAGAGTCGTACAATATGAAAGCAAATAGCTTGTTGCATTTAGTAAATGCTACTTCACTCTATACCTGTAAAAGACCAACTGTGCGTATTGTGAATAACCTATGAGCATACATAAAAAGCTTGTGACAGGATCGCTACATCAAGGAACTCTCTCTAATAAAGTATAGTACTTGCACTAACTGTATTTAATCTTATAATTTACACCATCGCACACCTACCGATAATTTATGGGCCACCAATGAATTTATGAATTACTACAGAACACGCCGTAATACAACATCTCTCCTTATTCTTTCTTTATATCTAATATTATAATATCCTTATATCTAATATTATCTTTGAATTATTTTCTGTGCCAAATATTTTTCTCAAATTTCTATTCTTATATATATATTTTGGTTACTGGTTAAATTTCTTTGATCTCTCAAGAGTAATTCTTCTTGGACTGAAAGTTAAGAGTTTTGTTTTAACATTTGAAACGCATGTGACTGCTAGTTGGAAACGAACTTTGTCGTGGGAAGTAACTAGATTATTACGTAAACACTTTCTATGCATACGAACATACATACAAAGTTGTGTACAATGTGATAAACATTAGTTTCATGCCAAATTACTTTTAAAAAAGTTATTATTATGAAATAGTAACAAAGTGATCTTGTGACAAAAGAGAACAAACTATACTTTATCAAGCTAGTCAGTGTATTTATGTATGTGCCCGTGTGTGCCAACTAACTGAAGAATATGAGCTTTTGTGAGTTTTGTTTCATGAATTTAACACAATAACCATACACAAAAGGCGAAACAATGGCAAAAGTATCTATTTCAATGACACATTTATTAAATCGATCAGGTGACTGGAAAATATTTTTGCACAGAAATAAAAACAATATACTGTTAATACTTAATTCTATTCCCACTCGTATTGTTGTAATCAAAGGAAGAATAAGTTTCATATACAGTCAGAAAGGTTTACAGGCATTCTAAACGTTATACATTTGGCTTTTGAAAAAACAAAAGAGAAAGACACATCACATTTCGGTTTCAATTGCATGTACATGTATGTATGTAGGTATGTATGTATGTATGTATGTGTGTATGTATGTATGTATGTATGTATGTATGTATGTATGTATATGTGTTTGTGTATGTATATATATATATATATATATATATATACACACACACATATATATATCACACGTACACGCACACATACATATATATAGGTAGATATATTCAAACACACTAATATCTACCTTATTGTGATAAGGTACAGCACAGTACTGAGCCATTAAACATAGTATGAATAGAATATATAGAGATACAAGAATCATTGGCTATTTGTAAGTTATACAAACTCGAACGAATATGATAAACACTGCCAAATATTATAATGAAATTTGCAAACAAGCTTCATATCGAAATATATTAGAAAATATTGAATTCATCTGTTGAATTAACACCTACCCACAGTACCTCTTACTCCCCTTCTCTTCCTCTCTCTTTCCCTTTTCCGTTTTCTTTGTTACCTCTTCAGTTTTTCCAAATTTTTCCTTTTTCTTTCTTTCCCCAACACCCACTCCCTACAACCTATGATAGAAATCCAGCTTATATGTATGACCTCCATTAGAAATCTCTAGTCATAAATTGTCTGATAACCTTGTGAACACAGGCGAAATAGTAAGAGACTGATTCGACCAGAATAAGAATATGGTGTATATATATATATATATGTATATGTATATATATATATATATATATATATATATATATATATATACATAAAGTAGCAGGAAACGTTTATTATAATATGCAAAAAATGCTATGAAATGATGCTCGGTTAAATGTTAGGATTGGGGAGAGGTTTACCTTCAGTTGTACCTACATATGCAGTGGTATCTGAAAATATAATTAAGAGGATTATGACATAAGCTGGAAAAGTTAAGTAGCTTTTGCTTAGAGGAGGCGAATACACATATTGCTACATTATATTATGATTCTTAAATTCCATAAGGTCCCCTATACGAGTAGGTTTATTGCGGGAGCTAGATGTCTTTTTTAATGGGGCACCGAATATTATGAGACTGATTTTTGTGAGGTACTGCAAATGAATTTATGAATATAATTTAGGTATTAATATTTTTTGGAGTGTTAAGTCCATTAAATGATTTTTAGATAGACTTAAAAAAGGTTATAGTTGTTCGAAGTATATATGTGAGTATGAACCGCTGGAATAATGTTACTAGAATATATATATATATATACGTATATTCGTGTGTGTATGTTTGTATGTATGTATGTATGTATGTATGTATGTAATGTGTGGAGGCAATGGCCCAGTGGTTAGGGCAGCGGACTCGCAGTTATAGGATCGCGGTTTCGATTCCCATACTGTGCGTTGTGAGTGTTTATTGCGCGAAAACACCTAAAGCACCACAAAGCTCCGGCAGGGGATGGTGGCGAACCCTGCTGTACTCTTCCACCACAACTTTCTCTCACTCTTACTTCCTCTTTCTGTTGTGCCTGTAATTCAAAGGGTCAGCCTTGTCACACTATGTCACGCTGAATATCCCCGAGAACTACGTTAAGGGTACACGTGTCTGTGGAGTGCTCAGCCACTTGCACGTTAATTTCACGAGCAGGCTGTTCCGTTGATCGGATCAACTGGAACCCTCGACGTCGCAAGCGACGGAGTGCCAACAACAATGTATGTATGTATGTATGTATGTATGTATGTAAATCCCAACAACATTTCCAACTGAATCTGGACAAACATCGAATGATAAAATTTGGAGATAGATTTAGCTGAAGAATTTGAGACTCTATTATCCATGCACAATAGTTCAAAGTATTTTTGCAATATGAAAACATTTACTAATAACATATTTATTAATGTAATTTTAATAGCTTTTCAAACTAAACTTTATTGATAAATTTAGGCTTTTTTTCAAAATGCAATAGTTACAATACTTTATTAAAATATCTTATCCTACAATACTGCTACTAAAATATCTTATCCTATCTCCCCTTAAGGAATTTTTCACACTTCGGTTTATTTCATTTTATGTTATTTCTACAATTATGCTTTGTATCTGGAAGCTCCTAAGCACATCCCTAGCACTTGGCGTCCTGGATAACAGCCAGAGACACTAGTAGCCTTGTCTGGCTTGTGTGAGATCAATTTTCATCTAATTAGGACACTAATTTATCACAGTTCACATTTCTTGAATATCTGATAGCTATTTACCATAGTAAAATAACCTGAGTATGTGTGGAGAACAGAAAAGTAATAGAGCCCTTTTCACTAATAAATTGTAGGTTTTTAACAAATTTTAGATAAAAGGTAGCTTACGTTAAGAACCGTTATTTACGTCCTTTACGGACTTTTAAAAAATGATTCAATCATCTGTACCACTTCTTTACAAATGTACTGCATTGTACCTAATTTAGCAGGGACATCAATCACAGTGTATGACGGTGAATTATATTCCTTTACAAACCTGTTGAAAAATGTTCAAGTTTCTTGCTTAGTTTTTTAATAAGACGTATATGTAAATAAATGATTGGTCTTATTTTAAATAAACACTTCTAACCGACCACTCATCTAAGGAAGAAGTTAAATTTGATACTGGAATCAACTAAAATAATCGTCAAATTTAATCGCTAAGTGTTGCTAAAGTGGAACTTGCTACTGTGTGGTAATTATTTACAGCTAAGTTAAGAGAATCTTTGAAACTTGAGTAATGGAGAAGGTTAACGAAGTTGCACTGGGCAGTCCAGATTGACTCTGGCTGGATTGATTCTGAATCTCTAGGTTACAAAAAAACCAGAGAAGTGATGAACTGTTCATGGCATATCACCGCCATTGAGTTATGTTCGTGATCAGAATATCTAACTTTGAAGTGGTTTAGTTCAAATTGCTATGAATATGTACTGCAAGATATGAACTACCTACTGCTTTATACTCAGCAATAGGACTGTAATGATTTATTTCTAACATTGACAAAATAGCATAAATTGGTCTCGGCAGAAATTGAATGTAAATACCATAAGGTATTTCAAACGATGTAATGATCCTGTCTTTTCAGTTTTAATTATCGATTATTCCTTCTGCTGTTCCAAAATTCAAGACCTTTGACCCTGGTCCACCAAGGTCGACAATTCAATTCCGCCTTACAGATTCAAATGTTGAATTAACCAAAATTCTATCCTGGCCCGCGTCCTATAATCTCTGCTGGATTACATGGTTCCATTATCAACAGCAGAGTTTCTCGAAAGGATAATCAGTGACTTTTTGTAGCTTTCCCCGTAAGTGACTTTCTCTATATCTACAAAAAGCGTAGCACTGTATGGGACCAGTAACATCTTGCAGCTTTAGCTAAAATGAGTAAGAGAAGTTTTAAAATACAAGGACTCCAAGAATATGTTATCAAATGGCCTCTGAGTAAGAACAGGGAGGAAATGAAAACTAGAGAAAGCATTGCAAGCAACAAAGCCACTTCCGAAAGACCCAGCTTCGCAAGACCCCAGTGCAAAGAAAGGCGTCATTTCATCCGGGAAGATGTCCGACTAGAAGTACAGGAAAAACAAATGACTAGAACCATTGGGCTCAAGCAGAAAGGAAGCATGGACAAGATGGAATAGTTTGAAGCAATGCCGGATTTCTATCGTGCTCGATTTCTTATCCAGGACGTATAGATTAATGTATCTCCATTAAATATGATGCACAGAAGTATACCCTACCAGCCTAATGAATTTATTTTTTCTTGAGCTAACTTTGTCATGTGGCGGGATACATACCCCTTTCCTTCTCCATACTCTTTCCTTATCTGTTTGAGGTGATCTTGCACAGTGGACCGAGGTTTATTAAGCCTCTGGGACAAGTCCCCAGTACTTTGACGCGAATACTCTTCACCACTTTTGAATTTGTTAAACTACCTTTCGCATTCCCGATCACTCAAACCATCAGGATATATATAGTGCATATGATGCCTGACTATTTGCTTGAAAATACATGACATTTCTATACACCTAATATATGCCAAAATCTGAACACTGAAATCTCAGATAGAGTGAATGATTAATTATCTATTCAAAGTACAGTTAACAAAGAATGGTCATGCCTTTTCCCTAGCGAAAACTTGAAAAAGTTTTTCGTTGAGTAATAGTGACATTGTTTCAAAGTAAGCATGGACACTTATAGAAATACATTAATGCCTGCGTAGGAAGAAAGAGAAGAGAACTAGAGAAAAAGCTGGGTGATGCTTGACAACAAACTTCAATTGAAAGAAACTTCAATATTCTTTTATTTAAAAGAAAACAGAAAAATAAACAATAATAAATCTTTGTGCGAGGTATAAACAGTAGCTGCACGACATCGTGAAGTATATTTGCCACCTAAGTGTGGCTAATCCTTAAGGGTTGATGCTACTGTAGCTTGTAGCCTCAGGAAGACATCTCCTCCAGCTGGCTATTGACACACTACCTGTGCCCTATCAGTATTTGCAAAAGGAAGTCATCGTTCCCATCTCCAGCCTGACGTGTTACACACGGACCCGAGTTTCTGGTTATTGATCCGTCATCAGCGTGTGACAACCACCGGTTGGCGATGGGAAATGATTCTCAATGCAAATATATAAATACCTTTTCCAGTGACGAAAAGCCACTGATCTCGAAAAAGTGGAAAAAAGCAATAAAAAATCTCTGAGCGATGTATAAACAGTAGGGTTGACGCTACAGTAGCATCAACCCTTAAGGGTTAACCACATTTAGGTGGCAAATATACTTCACGATGTCGTGCAGCTACTGTTTATACATCGGTCAGAGATTTATTATTGCTTGTTTCCACTTTTTCGAGATCAGTGGCTTTTCGTCACTGGAAAAGTTATATATATATATTTGCATTGAGAATCATTTCCCATCGCCAACCGGTGGTTGTCACACGCTGATGAGGGGTCAATATCCAGAAACTCGGGTCCATGTGTATAACGTCAGTCTGGAGATGGGAACAATGACTTCCCTTTGCAAATATTGATAGGGCACAGTTAGTGTGTCAATAGCCAGCTGGAGGAGATGTCTTCCTGGGGCTACAAGCTACAGTAGCATCAACCCTTAACGGTTAGCCACATTTAGGTGGCAAATATACTTCAAGAAAAATAGACGTTTTCTTTTTGATATCATTTTTTTCGATAAATTCACAAGTCTAGGATTGACAGCTATGGTTATAAGAAATTTCTCTGAAATAAAAAGCAAACTATAAAAAGAAACTTGTAATAGTGATGTGGCGTTATTGCCTGCAGCATCTACTGTTGTCGCTACCACTACTACTACTACTACTACTACTACTACTGAATCCCGAGAGAATTATGGAATGGGAGATTGATATCTTGGGACAACTATCTCCAATGTTATTTATGCACTGCTTGATGACGATTCACACAGACACTCCTGCAGTGGACGTGAGTGAGTGTGTGTGTGTGTGTGTGTGTGTGTGTGTGTAATTTTGTACGTGCGTGAGAAAGGAAATACCACAATCACTAGTCATGGCTGTGTTCTAATTTAGCGAATAAAAGTCTGAAATACAAGTAAAACAAGTACCGAATTCGACAACGCTTTTATTGACATTTCCTATTTTAGAACGTCTTTAAATAGTAGAATGGCACTGAGACACCTGTTTAACTTTCTTAACAGTCGGCGATTGTTATTTTATATATATATATATATATATATATATATATATATATATATACATTACTGTTTTGAAACTTTTTTTTTTTTAATATAAATGATTAGGTTTTGTTCTGTTTGGTATTTGCAGCCGTCATACCATGTATGTGAAATACTCTTTTCAGTTTGTATTTAAAACAAGACCTAAAGCAATTGTTATAGCTTATAGGACTCTGTGTTTATTTCTCGGGTATCGATTGATACATGCCTACGACAGGAAACTAGAGTTCTGATATTTTCAGTTGGTTACAAATTACTCCCAGATTGAGTCGAACAAGCTTAATATATGAAAGATACATTTCCTGGATGAGCCGGGATTATCAGATGTTTCGGATCTTTCCACATCGGACACACTTACCCAGCTGAAGCTGGTTCAACCTCACAATTTGCATTAATGCGGTCACTGTTTCAGTAGCGATGGATTTGTTTTAGCATGCCGTTGCCAGTAGTATACAAATAAATAGTTTTAAAAACTATAACACGAAGACGAGACAAAAACGAAAAACAGTGTTGACACTCAGGAAATAGGAAAAGAAGGAAATATCTTTTACGTTTCAAGTATACATCCATCTTCTGAAAGAAAGGATAAACAAGGAGAGAACAATGGAAAAGAAAATAAAGAAAAACGAACGTGTATACAACCGCCACGGTATGCTGAAATGATCGGACGTGACAGAGAGGTCGCTTTAGGCGTGAGTGGCAAAGAAGACCACTGTGAAATGGACATGTGTGAAAACTAGGTGTGTGTGTGTGTGTGTGTGTGTGTGTGTGTGTGTGTGTGTGTGTG
>NC_068987.1:38964495-38964740 GCF_001194135.2 Octopus bimaculoides
ACACACACACACACACACACACACACACACACACACACACACACACAATAGCTAAAGGTATTCTCAGTCATAAGACTAAGATGTCTGCAAATAGAAAAAAATGTTCTAAATGAGATGAGAGATAGTGTATTCATCAAAGTTTCGTCTTTTCCCTGCTGGTATAATAAGGCGCTCATCAATTAACTTAGTGATATGGCTAAATCATCAGTACAAACTTGTTGAGTACCTTTTTTGATTTGCGGGCA
>NC_068987.1:38967570-38970741 GCF_001194135.2 Octopus bimaculoides
AAACTCTTCTTGAAATAAAAATTAGATTCTTTGTCAGGAATTAGATATTGGTATGAACAATTACGTTCAACAAAAAATTACGTCCAACGAAAAAAGACCTTTTAAAGCCCAGATAGGAACGAACAATCAAATAATGATCACATCGACCCCAGTACTCAGCTGGTACCTAATTTATCGACCCCGAAAGGATGAAAGGCAAATTCGACCTCCGCGGAATTTGAACTCAGAACGTAGCGGCAGACGAAATACCTTTTCTACTCTGAAAAACAGATAGATTCCTTAACCAAAACAGTCCAGGAGTGTGGTAGGGATATCGGTATGGAATTTGGGATTACCAAATGTTCAGTACTTAATATAAAAGGAGGGAAGAAAGCAGCCTGCAGAGGATTGCGGTGAACCCGACGGTAATGGGTATAAATATTTAGGGATTTTGGAGCTAGATGACATTCTACACAGAGAAATGAAAGTCAAGGTCAGCGAGGCGTATCAAAAAAGGGTGAAGATGGTGTTGAAATCCAACCTGAATGCCAATAATTTGATTACCGCAATGAATATCTGGGCAGTTGCGGTGGTTAGATATAGTGCGTCCATCCTTAAATGGACTAAGGAGGAAATATCAACACTGGATAGAAGGACGAGAAAGTTGATAACGCTGCATCGGGCACTCCATCCTAAAGCAAACGTAAACAGACTGTATATGAAAAGAAAGAATGGTGGCAGAGAACTAATTAGTATAGACCATTGTATAAGGAGTGAAAGGAGAACGCTTGCCGAGTATTTGATAAATAGTGATGAAGACCTGCAGCAATATGCCGCGAAAGATATGGGTGTAAATGCAGATGAAATATGGGTAAGGAAGGGTTTAACCAAAGAGCTGAGAAGAAGAGATTAGAAGACCATCTTGAAATGAGAATACATAGACAATTTGAAAGGAATACACAAGACGTTAAGGATAATATAGCATCGTAGGCATGGCTTGAGCGAGGTGTTCTGAAGCGTACCACCGAAAGCCTGATCATTGCTGCACAAGACCAGGCTCTCGCTACAAATTCAGTGAAGTATAACATCTATAAAACCTCTGACACCCAGAAATGCAGACTTTGTGGGAAGAGTGTAGAAGATGTGATCCACTTGGTAAGTAGATGTGAGAGCCTTTCACAAAAAGAATACAAGCGCCGCCACGATAAAGTGTGTGTATCTTCATTAACTCTTATGCCGTAAACACCAATATGAAGTAACAGAGAACTGGTATGAGCATGTACCAATTAAAGTTATGCAGGAGGATGGAAAAGCAACGATACTCAAGGACTATGATTTTCAGACGGATAGTATAATCGAACACCGTCGGCTGGATTTTGTCATATTGAATAAGAGATAATTACTGTCAGATCATTGATGTAGCCATACCAAATGACATGAATGTTGTGATTAATGAGGTTGAAAAACCCCCAAATACTCCGAATTGAAAGTGGAAATGGCAAGACTGTATGGAATGCGAAAGGGTAATGTAAAAGTGACACCAGTGGAGCATTGGGTTCAATACTATTGAAACTTCAAAACTTCTTAAGGCAACTGGAAATCCCATGCAAGATTTACGTCTTGCAAAAAGCAGCCTTAATGAGCACAGCGCACATATTAAGTAAAGTATTATCTGTCTGAGGTCCTTGTTGTGACTTGACAGATGACTAAAGATTCCGATGCATTTTTACCTACATTGTGTTTAGAAGGAATAATAATAATAATAATAATAATAATAATAATAATAATAATAATAATAATAATAATAATAATAATAATAATAATAATAATAATAATAATAATAATAATAATAATAATAATAATAATAATAATAATAATAATAATAATAATAATAATGATGATAATGATAATAATAATAATAATAATAATAATAATAATAATAATAATAATAATAATAATAATAATAATGGTTTCAAATTTTGGCACAAGGCCAGCAAGTTTTGGGAACGGGGTTAGTCGATTACATCTACTGGTATTTATTTCACCGACCCCGAAAGGATGAAAGGCAAAGTCGACTCCGGCAGAATTTAAGCTCAGAACGTAAAGACGAACAAAATGCCGCTAAGCATTTTGTTTGGCTAACAATTTTGAACGGTTAGTTTACATTGTTTCGATATATAAATAGATAAAAAGAGAAATAAACAAAAGGAAACAGATTTCATTTAAAAAATTAAAATTCTTACCAATTGTTCATAGTTCAATTGAAAATAACTGTAAGGCCAAATGAAGATCCAGATTATAATGTAACTCGAGATTCGACGTTGAAAGAAATGCTACAAGTTTCTGGAGGAGTTTCGTTTGTTGATTTTGTTTCTTGTTCGTTTTGTTTTTGCGTTTGTTCTATCGTTTGTCCATCTAACTCCCTATTTTTTAATTACAAGGATTTATAAATATTCGTTTTGTTTCTTATCTGCATTTTTCTTAAAGTTTACGTTCGATAAAATATTGATCAAGGCGAATTTAATTTTAATATATGGTGGACAATTTAGAAACACAAAGGCACTAGGAAGTTTGTTTGCCTCTAAGCCCGACCAGCCAGCAGGCTTGGCTCAAACGCCTAACCTACAAGTAGACTGGTCTGAACCAGGGCAAAAATACCAGGTATTTTCCTATACTATGCTTTTCTGATATGAAACAAGTTTTCCCCCGACGACGAATTGAAACTACAATTCAGTCTAGATGTGTACCGTCCTTATATACAGAGCCCTCCTATTTTTCGACAACAATACTTAATTGTCTGTATTCCATTGGTTTTAATTGTAGGTGTAATACTTCATTATCCTATGCTGACAGACGATTGCCCACAGACACACACGCGCGCACATAGACATTTGTATCATGTGAATACTTATCCTCATGTATATGATTGTATTCTAAATATAGATGTTATTTTATATATATATATATACCTCTAGTAACTATAACCATTATACGCAAGAGCATGCGTGCATACATGTATGTATACATATATATATATACATATATATATATATATATGCACACATACATGTATGTACACATATGTCTATATACAGAGAAAAGTGTATATACAAATATGTGTGTATCTGTATATATTTATATATATATATATACATACATATATATATACATACACACACACACACACACACA
>NC_068987.1:38970785-38972981 GCF_001194135.2 Octopus bimaculoides
TATACATAGATAGATAGATACATAGATACATGCATACATACATACATACATACATATATATATACATACACACACACACACACACACACATACATACATACATACATACATACATACACGCATATGCATATGTATGTATGTATGTATGTATGTAGTCAATGCTCATTCGTTCATTTTATGTGCTGAAAATAACTAAAGAAAAACGCCTTCACAAAGAATATTTGTAATTTATATAGAAAAAAAAATTAATGAAAACAAGACAAACAATGAAACTTCGTGGGCCGAGGAGGATAAGTCTGAGAGTGAAAATAGCCAAAGATATGGAGGCTGGAGGGAGAGGAGCAATAGAAAGTTAGAAAATCGTGCAAGAACTATAGGTGGAGATTGAAAGAACCATTAGATTGTCTATTATCTAACCGGTCGGCTGTCATTCAAAGGTTGTCACATGATGCAAATCTTTCAAGCATTCTATATCTAGCACTATCTAATACTATTCTGTATACGTCTATTATACACTTAAATATAAAAATACATTTTATACCCTTCCACAGACACACACGTGTGTAAGTAAACGCATACGTATGTGTATGCATGTTACATATATATATATATATACGTACGTACATTACATACATATGTACATACGTTACATACATACGTACGTACGTATGTATGCAGGTAGGTATGTATTTATTAACAGGAATACCTAATGCGTGTTGCCTGAGAGTTGATGGTAACATTGCATTTTAGTTTATAAACTTTTACTAAACTCTTAGGGATATACCGGACCAAAAACCTAAGGATTCTTGAACAGATTTTTTTTTATTTCTGTTTTAAACTTAGACATATACTATTTGATGAAAAAAAAATCGCAAATTAGATTCTTTTCATTTTCTACTTCTCTAAACCTACCCCGAAACCCTGAATCAAACCTAACGCTAAATCCTATTCCTTAATCCAAGCTTTGTTTGGCGAGTTCTGCTTTACGAATGGATTTAGGCTGTATCGAGACGAATTTATCTTGTATCAAGAATTGTTCTCATTTCACTACGTAACACGTCGATCAGCGATACGCTCCCACTAATTTTGTGCTTGCATATTACAAATACAACCATAAAACCCTAGCCTTAAACTCTAATCCTAAGCTTATCTCTAAATTTTAATTCCTAAACACCAACACTAACTCCAAACTTAATGTCAACTCTAAAACTTAACTCTGATCTTAACCCCTAACAATATCCCCTAAACCTAATCGTTAACCCTTATTATTGATTGGTTTGGGTTTTTTTAAGAATTATATGTAATATTGAAAAACATATATAATACTGAATATATATAATACTGAAAAACAAAATAAAAACCGCAATTGTTTCTCACACTCATGTTTCTTTTTTTTCTTTTCTTTTTGATATCACAACGTTTAAGATGTTAATAATTTCTTGATACACTCATAATTAATATAAAAAATATAATGATATTTGCCCTAACATATAATTTACATCACTTCTGATGCAATCAAAGCCACGCATGTTCTCTTTATTATGTTGTTTATATATCAGTTTAAGCATATATGGAATAAACCAACCAGTAATATAGACATGAAAATAATTTGAATTACACATTCAACGTATTGTCAAATATCCCAAGAAAAATCATCTCCTAGATCAATCTTGCATATCACATAACTATTTTTTGTTCTTTTTCTATAATCAATTGATGCAATTTTTGTTTGGCGAGTTCTGCTTTACGAATGGATTTAGGCTGTATCGAGACGAATTTATCTTGTATCAAGAATTGTTCTCATTTCACTACGTAACACGTCGATCAGCGATACGCTCCCACTAATTTTGTGCTTGCATATTACAAATTCTTGTTTTTAAGTATCTTTTCCACTCGCCTTATGTAATATTTTATCTCACGCGCATTTTTGTTTATAACGAATTCTGTCTTGTTTTCTTATTAACTCCACCAACTGGACATTATGAATATCCTGTTTAGTTATATTGTTTATTCACTAGCAAATCCTTGCTATTTTCTGCATGCATGCCTTTTTTTTTATTTTTTGTTATTGTACAATACCAAACACCAAATCTTTGTTATACTCTACATTATTTCGGTATTTTCAACACCATTTTGATATCTTACCAAGTTTGAATTCTGTGTATTGTCTTTATGAAGTTAACCGGCAATATTTGC
>NC_068987.1:38972991-38973233 GCF_001194135.2 Octopus bimaculoides
TTGTTTGGCGAGTTCTGCTTTACGAATGGATTTAGGCTGTATCGAGACGAATTTATCTTGTATCAAGAATTGTTCTCATTTCACTACGTAACACGTCGATCAGCGATACGCTCCCACTAATTTTGTGCTTGCATATTACAAATTCTTGTTTTTAAGTATCTTTTCCACTCGCCTTATGTAATATTTTATCTCACGCGCATTTTTGTTTATAACGAATTCTGTCTTGTTTTCTTATTAACTCC
>NC_068987.1:38973243-38983411 GCF_001194135.2 Octopus bimaculoides
CCCGTCGTATATATATATGTATATATGTATGTGTGTGTATATGTTTGTATGTCTGTGTTTGTCCCCCCCCCATCTTCGCTTGACAACCGATGCTGGTGTGTTTACGTCCCCGTAACTTAGCGGTTCGGCAAAAAGAGACCGATAGAATAAGTACTAGGCTTCCAAAGAATAAGTCCTGGGGTCGATTTGCTCGACTAAAGGCGGTGCTCCAGCATGGCCGCAGTCAAATGACTGAAACAAGTAAAAGAGTAAGAGTATAGTAGACAATCGAAAACTTTCTAACCCAAGTAAACCAAAAGTTAAGAATGAAAGATAACAACAGAATTGAACAATAAAGAAAAAACGATAGAAAATGTAGAAAATGACAAATTAAAGATTAAAATATTAAAAGATGACGAGAAGCTGAGGTAGTGTGAAAGGTTTTAATATATTACATGAACAGGGATCCTCGTTTGAAAATTGCAGACAGTTTTTTTCCAAATTTTCAAAAGTTCAAAGTTTAAAAGATTTAACGGTTTTCTCAGAGATAGGTCGATAGATAGATAGATAGATAGATAGATAGATAGATAGATAGATAGATAGATAGATAGATAGATAGACAGACAGACAGATACATACATACATACATACATACATACATACATACATACATACATACATACATACATACATACATACACACACACACACATACACACACAGATAGATAGATAGATAGATAGATAGATAGATAGATAGATAGATAGATAGACAGACAGAGAGATACATACATACATACATACATACATACATACATACATAGAGGGGACCTACTGGTGTCATGTGGTCCGTATGTAGCCTTGTTGCTAGTTCTTGGGTTAACATATGTATGTATGTATGTATGTATGTATGCATGATTATACAGGGGAACTATTTTGAACATAATTTCTGTTCAGTTTGCTTTTCCACTTCAATTAGACTAAAATTGGCAAGCTGATTTCAAAACTACAGTCAGTCTTCTTTCGTGTCAAGTTATTTTTCTAGACCTTATTCTCTGAATAAGCACAATAGTAATTTCTTATCCGTAAATAATAGGGCTGGTCAACTGCTTTTATTATTTTATTGATAACACTGGGAAACATTTTCAAAAGACTTTTAGTTGTCTTACTTTTTGCATCTAGTCCTACCTAATTTGATGGTGCTGAGTCCAAAAATATCCCCAGAAATGTTCTATCAAGTAAAACTTTTTGTTAAACAGGGATTCATATTTTACCAAAAAATACTCAAATTTGCCACTAAATGCATTACTGAAATTAGAAACTAAGAGACCAAATAGTACTTTTTATTGTTTAACAAATACAATATACTACACAAAATGTTTAATTACATATGTTAGGAGAGATTTCTGTCAAACTGGAGTTTCAACTACTCATGGAGAGAATTTTCTCTTTGCTACTTTGCATGAATAACTTGCATCAAGACAGCCTCTTTGCTGAGACCAGCAGTAGCCAACCATCATATTCCACCTGCATTGATACCTAGTCTCCATGGTCTCGATATTTTGGTGGAATCTTTCTCCTTGTTCATTACTCATAGCACCATAATTTTCAAAGAAGTAGTCCAGATGACTGAGTAGGAAATGCACTTTAACTCTCATGTTGCAGCCCAGTGCTCGAAAACTGGTTAACTGGGTCTGCACAAGTTCTTCATAATTTGATGACTTTCTGTTTCTCAGGAAATCAGACAACTGCAGCAACAGTATTCCTTGCTTCTTTTTCAACGCCAGACATGGTCTTCAAAAACTGCTTGTCCTGCAACAGTCACCTAATCTGTGACCCGTCAAACACACCAACCTTAATTTTCTCACAAGACAAGGCTGGAAACTCTCTGCTTAAGTATTTGAAACAATCATTGTCACAGTGTTTTAACATGTTTTACACACTATACGGGGTGCTCAGGCTTTGTGTTGGTCGCCCAGTTTTGTGCGATTTTGCTTCACTGCCTAGGTAAAGTGTAACATCCCCGAATATAGAAGAAGACATTGGGGCTCTTTCTGCATTTTCGTCTCTCACAACTGGCCGTATTTCTGAAATACAAAACATATATTCAAGCCAGTTGACACCTGGGAATAGTATTTTCAGAATTGTCAACAGCTATAAAAGGAAGCAAATGCAGATTTGTGATGGCAAAGTTCCATAAAGAGCGTACATACCATGAAACTCCTTCTACAGTTCTTTGAGCCATGTTACCTCATAACTGAAACATTAAAGGCGCATTCAAAATACCAATTTTCTTAAGAAATAGTAAAAAGTTCAACAAAACATGTCTCACCTGGTTTGCAATGATAGTTACACTAAATCAAGCACAGCGTAGGCATATTTGCTGGCAAATCCCGCAAATAGGAGAAATGTGTAATGTCATGGACCACAGAAATGTGCTGTTTATTAACATCTAATTGCATAAATGACATTTCTGTCATCGTCATGACATTTAAAACTGGTTAGATTGAAAATAGTAAAAGTGGCTCACGTTTGTTGCATTTTATTTACTGAAGATATTCAAATCACGACTTTGTTTTTCAGTTTTGTAGATGCTTTAAATGATATTCAGGTTTGTAGATACTTTAAATGATATAGAAAAATTATATTTTCAAAGTTATGTCAAACTCCATTCATGGGTCTGTATTTATCATTAGAAATGGTGACAATACTGAAAATGTTGAAAGATGTACGTTTGAGTATGTGAAAAATCTCGACGTGAAAGAATGAAATAGATTACATTTGAAAGGAGTGCAATTAATGACAGTAGAGGTTTACATCCTCTAAGTTAGAAAAAAAAACTGGCTGCAACTAATAAGAAACGCAGGACAACATGAATTTCATACATGAATAAGAAGTGGAAGGAGTGAGAAACATTGTGAAACAGATAGAATGAATGAGGAACTGAATCCATTAGATCCCCAGTTGTGATACATGGGTTTATCATAAATAAATTTGTCTTTGACGTCTTTTCTTTCATAGATGGCCTGTCTCTTAACTAGTCAGCTAAGATCAATGGCTTCACGAATTGATGCCATTCAACTTCGACTACAGAATTTGAAATCAGTTCACTCAACAATGACTACAATCATTACTGAACATACATCTATCATGAACTGTTTCACTTGGTGTAAACATGTTTTCTGTCGTTCATCACAACGTTTTTACGTTAATAATAATAAATATTTTGTTATTGGAACTTCACACAGTATTCTGTCCTTCCGTCCATCAACAGAAAATATTCATTGTTACACACATACTGTTAAATTTTTAACTAAGTATATTGAAATCGAGCTCGCCAAATTTGCGTGATGTAAATAAGTGTTTCTGGAAATGAGACCTTTCCGTGATTGTTCCAGTTCCCTGCCCTCTTGGATCAAACTCAGCAGTGAGCAATATCTGTTAGTAACAGATTAACCATTTGATCTATTAAGATATCTGATATATTTTGATTGGATCACCAATGTACCGCGTTAATGATTTGAGATATGTCAAATAGTGAGAAATGTAGCTTGTTTCTTTTACTACTCACAAACGTATCATACCATAAAACTACACAACTTCAGCAACAGTATTCCTCTTCTTTTTCAACGCCAGAAATGGTCTCCAAAAATTGCTTGTCCTTCAATAGTCACCTAATCTGTGACCCGTCAAACACACCAAACCTTAATTTTCTCACAAGTCAACTTAAATGTATCAATGAGAAAAAAATTGAGAGGCACAAACACCGGATCTTTCTCTGTTTGGCTTTTATTTTTCAAGTCCTTCAATTTTTTTCCAGTCGATTTCAAATCTGTTGTATCGATGTAGTTTTGTATGCTAATTATGGAAATGGAATTCAATGTTGCTTTAGATTAATAAATAAAAAGTTAATAGCTTTTAAAGTTTGCAAATTTGGGGTACCTTTACCTAATCGAAAACCACAGACATAATGTTGTCTGTTTCCATAGTAACAAGCTAAGCTGTTGTGTAGTCTGCTTACCCATCTGTTGCCGACTCATGTGACCTTTCGTATATGATAGAGAAATTGAAAACCGAGGAGGATGCGATTCATAGGGCAGACCTATGATCAAAAGGAGCATTTTAATGTTGAACGCCATACAGTTTACTATAGTCTAGTATGTCCATCCCCATTTTATAACGTTATGGTGCTATGGGAGAGACTTAGCTTCCTTTTCCAGCAATTCGATCGTTACATGTAGTAAACTATTATTTTCTTAGGTGGTTTTTCCTTGTAATTTAACGTTCATTTTGTTTTGTTGTTTTTGTTTTTGTTTATTTTTATTTTCTTTTGTAAATTAAAGTTGAGATTCAGTTTCTTTTTTTTTTTTTATTAATAGTTTTTCGCATTACTTGCCTGCTTTGCCATTTCTTTTGACTTCGTTCATTAAAACTTATTAAAACTTTCATCGTTGAATGTTGTTTTGTCGTCATAATGTTGTCATCACGCATAAAACGTCTCTTTCCAAATCTTGTTTTCTGATCGGGCAAAAATTATTAAACTTTAAACCTCTGTAATATTTTTCTAAAACCACTTTTTTGGAACAAGTGAATAACATCAGATTCAGTGGGAAAAATTACATCAATAAACCTAAGTTGAAAATTTTCACTTAATTTTAAAATTTCAAAAAGTGAAACCAAACAGAAAAGATTTCAAACAACTACTGATTAAATGTGTATTTGAAAGAAGGGAAACAAACAAAAAAGACTGGGAGAACCGAAAAAAGAACATCAGAGAAGGCGGGGAAACTAAAGGGTATAGTTGTATGAGGTGAGGTGGAATGAAGATTGACAGGAAGAGAATGAAAGAGAAAGTAAAAGTGGAGGATGAAGAGAATGAAAGAGAAAGTAGAAGAGGGGAAAATGAAGGGAAGAGGGAATGTAATTGACGAGAGAAAAGAGAGTAAAATGAAAAAATGGAACGATGATAGGAGAAAAGTATATCTCATTCACACACACTTATTCAAACACATACACGCACGCACACACGTGCGTATGTGTGTGTGTATGTAGAAACAAGCACATACATAAGTAAAACATATAGATGCCGTACAAACCTTTATACATATATACTGAAACATGTGTGCGCGTAGAAATATACACTTACATAAAAGCACACGTGTACATGTGTGCATGCGCATGTGTGTGCATGCATAATTGCATAGATGGTTTCTAATTTAGGGACAAAGCTAGCAATTGGGAAAGGAGTTAGTTGATAATATTGGCCTCAGTAGTTGTGATATGACGCACGACTTCTCATCGTCACCGTTATATCTGAACTGTTATATCAAACGTTCCTGATGTTCTCTTATTACTTTCCAACTGTGTATCTTCAACAAGCACTTCACGATATCTCTATTCAATAATTCCTACGACCTGTACACTATGACTGCGCATTGACGCTTTTCTCAGACTGTTCTGCGCATGCTCATTTATACTAACTAGTATAGTTCCCTTAGCCAATCGCGGGGGTGTACAGATTCCCCATACAACATCTGAGATTGGCTTTCTCTTTATTTTTTTTTTCACTTCCTTGGAGAGAAATTGGCAGATTTTTTTCGTTTAGAATCAACCTCTAACATCTCCGTCCGCTTTATCTCTCTAGTTGACTTGCGCACTAGTTCAACCCTTACCTGCGGCGCCGGAATATCAAATATATATGATAAAGTATTTCCATAGGCTCTTCCTGCTTTTTCGTCCTTCTCTCTGTGTATCTCTTTTTTTTTTATTTACATGTCCCTTATGCTCACATGTCTGCTCTTTCACCAGATAAATTATTCTACCAAGACGTTTGGTTATTCGTCCTTGTTTCCAGCATTGCTTTCCACATTTGTACATTTTAAAAAGTACTGCGTCACCTATATTGAAATAGTTTGTATTATTAACAGTATTCTCCTATATTTGTTGTTTCCTTCCTGGTAACAATTTATCAAATACTGATCGTACATTTCTGGCGAACATTAATTCAGAGGGTAACGTACCCAACTCTGTTTTGAAGTTTGACGTTATTCTATAGGCGCGTAAAAATTTTATTAGTCTATTATCCACTAATAATTCGTTTCTGGTTTTCCTCAACGCTCTTTTAAACGTATCTACGAACCTCTCCGCAAGTCCATTTGATCTCGGATGATGTGGCGAGGTAGTGACATGTTTCATTTGATGCGTCTTACAAAAATCTTTGAACTCTTTTGCTGTAAATTGCGTGCCATTATCCGACACTATAGTGTCCGGCACACCAAAACGTGCAAATATATCATCCAAAAATTCAGTAATTATTTTCGTAGCTGGTTTTCTGCAGTTACAAATTTCAGGCCATTTTGTGTAGCTATCTACCACTACCAGAAAATATACAACATTTAGAGGTCCTGCAAAATCTGTGTAGTCTAGACCACGGTATATCTGTCTTTGGCCATGGTTGAATCTTTACTGGAGAAGCCTTAGTTGCCAGGACGCATCCCTTGCATACTTTCACCAATTTCTCGATATCTTTATCCATACTAGGCCAGTAAATATAACTCTTCGTGATGGACTTCATCCTAGCAATTCCAGGATGTCCTACAACCCTTTGAATGTACATCAACACATTGTCACACATCGAATAGTATTTCGAACCTGTTTTACGATCAGTGACATAATTTTTTGTATTTGTCTCATTCCTTATTATTTTGTTTTTTCATTTTGTTAATAAATGCATCTTTTTCTGCTTTACTTTTTATCTCTTCCAATGGGACTGGCAGTTCCCGCACTACACTGCAGAAAATATGTTTAAATTCAACTTATGATTTTAAGGCTGCTATTACTGTATCTTCTAGCGGTTCCTTATGCTTAGGGATCAATCTCGACAGTCCGTCCGCTTGTCCCAATTTCTTCAAAATCAAAAATTCCATTTTGAAATCGTAGTTTAATAAGGTAGTCCCCCAGAGCTGTAATCGATTGGCTGCATATGTAGGGACACCTTTTTTTTGTCCATATATTGTTAATAGTGGACAGTGATCTGTCTGCAAGGGTAACTTTCTGCCATGCAAGAATTTATGAAATTTCTTCACAGCAAAAATAATGGCTAGTGCCTCTTTCTTTATCTGGCTATAATTTTTTTCCTACCGATAGTTTTACCTTACCATTTTCCAACTTATGTAAGATTACTGCTCCGATCCCAGACTCACTAGCTTCTGATCTGGAAATGATGATGCCCTGGGAAGGACCCTGGGTCTCGATGATAACCAGTTAGACAGCCTGTTCCGAAGAAAGTTCGGGCCGAAGATACTGGATAACTTCCAAAAGTCTTTGGCCTGACAGTGTTACCGAGGAGCCCTACCCGTTCGGGATAAACTCATGAGACACGGCCACCCTGGGCCGACGGCCTGTCCAAGATGCGGGCAGGGCGTGTAAACCGTCCTGCACGCTATTGTTCAGTGTCCGGGTACTTCAGAAGCATGGATTTATGCGGAACAACTGTTGTCTGATGGGAGAAGAGTACAGCTATCGTCTGAGTCAATTGTAAAAATTAACCCACCGGATTTCCTGACGGAAGAAGGTAAGAATTGTTTTCTCGTAGTAGTAGCAATTGCGAGAGAGGTGATATGGAAGTCGAGAATGAAAGGTATCGTGACAAACACCTGCGTCTTCGGCCTCGCCCTCGTGAAAATGTTCACTTTTCACTTGAAAAGGAAGGTGGGGCTGGAAAAGGAGGTGTTTATCAGAGAGTGAGTTTAAAAAACGATGGACGCGTGTAGCACGCATGTTGGGAGTGAAAAACCCTGCGTGAGCACAATTAAGTGACTACCAGTAAGTCGGTGTTAAGGACATACCTGTTTTGAACATCTCATCGTGTGATTTATTGTTTGTGATTTATTGCTTGTGATTTATTGTTTGTAATTTATTATAATTATAAGCCATATCCTTTCACACTGGCCGGAGACATTTCTCAATTTTTTTTTTATTTTCGACATCGTAAGTTTTATAGCTGATGGATTTGTTGCGTGTCTGCGTTGTTATGTCGTTTGGGGGACGATGCGAACGTCACTCCCATCCACGGACAACATGCTATAGAATGTTTGGTATTCCGATTTGGTGATTTCTAGCTTAACCCGCTGCACACTGGCTGCAGCAGCAAAATTCTTGGTAATTTTTCAGATTAACACCCGCACGATTTTCACTAGGGTGTTAGGGTTAGGGTTTTAGGGTCAGGGTTAGGGTTTTAGGGTTAGGATTAGGGTTAGGGTTAGGGTTAAGGTTTAGGGTTAGGTTAGGGTTAGGAATTAGGGTAAGGGTTAGGATTAGGGTTAGTGTTAGAGTTACGGTTTTAGAGTCAGGGTTAGGGTTTTAGGGTTAGGGTTAGGGTTAGGGTTAAGGTTTAGGGTTAGGTTTAGGGTTTTAGGGTTTCGGGTTAGGAAATCGTGCGGGTGTTAATCTGAAAAATTATCAAATTCTTTACAAGCTGACTCGTTTTGTCGCTTGCGACAGTCTCTTCCAGAGCCATTCGCTCCTTAATAATTTCCACATTGGAATTCGACATATTCTTTTTCTCTCAAGAGAAAAAACACAGATAAATAATAATTAAATTCTCACAAGAGAGAATTTTTTGGTTCAAAGGTTCAATTCCTTCCCCCGTAGGGTGAAGGACACAGTTCACAAAAAGTTTTTGCAAATAAATATTGTTCAATTCCTTCTCCCGTAGGGGAATGCACAAAATTTCAACAACAGCCTGCCAAGTAGGTAACAGTTTTTAACAAACAACAATTTTTAAAACAAGTTCAGCAATAGTTTTGACAATACCTTCGCAAACGACAAATATAAATCTAAGAAGCAACAACACAGTGCACTGCGCATATGACACTCTTCTCAGACTGTTCTGCGCATGCTCATTTATACTAACTAGTATGGTTCACTTAGCCAATCACGAGGGTGTACAGATTCCCCATACAAGTTGACTAGTACTTCAATTTATCGACCCGGAGGGATGAAAGTTGACTCCGGTGATATTCTAACCCGGAAAGTTAAGAGTCGGTGCACACACACGCACACACACACACACACACACACACACACACACACACACACACACACACACACACACACACACACACACACACACACACACACACACACACACACACACACAAGAATAACAGACGCAAGAGTAAAACAAATGTGGTCGCCCTAACTGCAGAAAATCTCCCAATCTTCTGGAACGATCAGAATTCCATTTTAGATAAGCGCAAACATTCAAAATTAGATCCAACTTCACTTGTGCTTCTGAGAACCTCATTTATGTAATCAGATGCTCGAGCTACCATAAAAGCTATATAGGGTCTACAGGAATATCTGTCATACGAAGATATACAGTCCACAGACAACAGACATCTTCCCCACAATATCGTCTGATATGTCTCAGTGAATACATTGACAGATGTGCAGAACAACTGCAACCACAATTCCTAATCTTCCCATTATATCAATTTGCTATTCGGACCTCAGCTCAAGTGCGACTAAATAAAGAGGCTTTATTTATCGAAAAATATAAGGCAGAATTAAATAAAAACCCACATCCGAAAATAAAGATTTACCCATCTACTAAATGTAATATTGATATAAACCAGAATCAAATACAAATTAATAGTCAAAATTACCGATTTACCTCCCCTTTACTGAAAAATACCTTGATTACCAATTATCACTCCTAGCATACAAAATCTCTAACACCAAATTGTATCCAACACTCAAACTTTGAAAAGCTTTAGTGAAACCAGTTATTATGTTGGAAGAAAAAATCATATTTTGTATAATATTGTATAATACTTTTGCTATGAGGATTCTAATATATTCTTTAGTCTTGAAAAACAAATCGTCTGCGTTTTGTCATCTTTTTTCTTTCTTTGTATATTCAACTACGTGGAATTAACAACCATACTCTCTATCTCATATATACTTTCTATCTCATATATATAACGATACACAGCTGCATCCGAAAAAATTGCGAGCAGGGGAGTGAACCCTACCATCTCCTAGCGACGGAACCAGTAGACGAATTCTGGTTTCGGGCTATTTCTGCCACTCCTCAGTACTGGACACCTCGTCTGCTAGAGATGATAGCAGCTCGCTTCTGTATGCAATATATATATATATATATATATATATATATATATATATAT